>NC_056737.1:1938555383-1938567883 GCF_019279795.1 Protopterus annectens | reverse complement strand
TCCATGATAAAGCTGGCAAAAATTATTCCACAAATTAGTTGCTTGCCTTACCCCTCTGGTTATGTACATGTCAAGCATGTTTCCACTAATTCAAATGGCATTTTGTTTTGTTGACACAGTGATGTTAATTCATACCCTATTCACATCAAGTCAAGCTGAACAAAAAGTCTGGCTTCATGCCAGAGAGTAATGGAGTCCCGACTGTGATCCAGGTGTCCAGGATATGATTAGCAGCCCTGGCACTGGAGTAAGCAGACAGGAAGGGGGAGTAGTGAAGAGGAATGCCATGTTCCCATCTTCTTGGGAGTTGGCAGAATAGTGGGCACTCAGAGGCAAATTAGGTGGTGCTGGCTCCATGACCTGTTGACCCTAGAGTGATTACCACTTGTGCTTCAGAGGGGCAAAACTGCTTGAAAGGAGCATCTTTTGTGGAAGTGATGGGATGTCCTTCAGTGTCAGCCAGTTGCACCCCCCTTCCCTACATTTCACCCAGTGCACTTTGGAGCTAGGGTATAAAAACAGAAAAACCCTTGAACTGATCCTGATGATTGTCTGAATGATGGTCCCTCCTGGTCAACCCTCACCCTATTGATGGGGAATGAAATTGCCAGTTGACCGGGAAAGGGATGATGACTGACGGGCAGTAGGGAAAAGAGAGAAAAAAAGTCTGTGTAAGCACAAAATTTCCATCATCCTTACCTTAAGTACAGGATTCTGCATATGAAAATATTTTGCTAGCTGGGTGGGCTATATCATATTATTGACCTCCATCCATAAGCAAGGATGCAGTATTCACATCTTCATGTCATTATGTCCTGCATGAGCAAATGTTATTCTGCACAGTCAGCTGTCAGAATGTACTGCATCCTACTAGAATGACAGCTGCTACACTATTTTCATTTCTCCTGATGCATTCAGTATCTCTCACAACATATTGTGCTATGGTTACCGTACTTTAACATGCACTTCCATTGTGCATGCCAGTTAAAAGATTAGAGTTAAGCATCCTTTTTATACATTTTAAGACTAAGCTAAACATCCTTCTCAGATTAAAACAACCTTAATGTCCACACAATTAAATATAGCACTATTCCCCATGAAGACCAATGTAAAGGAAAACGACTTATCAGAAATCTAAATACTTATCTTTATTTTTAACTTTGTACAGACAGCAACAACAATAAAAATCATGCATTCTGCACAATTTACAGATGTTTCTGCATCCAACAATTAACATTTAAGACTCCACTGTCCTCTTCCCCTCCGCCAAGAACTATTTGTAGTCATATCTGAAACATTTGTATCCTGAGAGCAATATGAATCTCACAACAGATATGTTTTTGCGTTGTAGATGTACTGCCACATAACTTGAATTGCTGTATATCTTTTAAGTCCAGACCCTCCATATAACTTGAATTGCATTATACCTTTTAAGTCCAGAACCTCCACTTCAAGAATTTATATTTCACACCACCACTTGAGTCTGCACAAATAACTGTGTTTACTTCTTCCAAGCTCTTCCAAGATCTGCACATATGCACTTACATACATGAGACTTTCGGAGTACAGTGTAGAAGGCCACCACCAAAGAAAGTCATCTAATGAAAAATTAAGTATGAATTTAATACTTTCTAGACGTTTTGAGTTATCTTGGTTTTCTAACAATAAAGAACTGCATTTATTGCATTAAATCAAAGTCAGCACAACTAAACAGCAGCAAAATAAGAAAGAAGGCCTGGTTATATTATATTGCTTTGTTTTTTTGTTTCCCCTATTGCTGCTTTAACTCAAACCAAAAGTTTCATTTTCTATTATCTTTCAAAATTTAGCCCTTTGCAGTAGATATTTTGTCTGTCATTCTGCATTATAGACATACAGCTATGACAACAATTATACATAAGAAATATCAAGTGAAACTATTTTTGGCTTTAACCAGTGAAGTAAACTTTGCCAGAACTTTTATCATATGCATTATCACTTTCTGTGGAAATTCATACAACAGCTTGATTCATGGTTGAAACACGTTACTTTTTAATATGTATGTGCAGTATATAACTTGTTAATATGTCCAGATTCCCTGAGAATAATATCACAGGACATTTGTTTTCTGATTTTATTGATTATGTGCACACACAAAACACACACAGACACATAAACTCATGCACATATATACACACAGATGCAAACGCATATGTTCATGCATGCACACGTGCGCACACATACAGACACACACTTGCACACACACACATTCACGCACACGTGCACACACACACACACACACACACACACACACACACACACACACACACACACACACACACACACACAAGTGCATTTCCAGCTGTACCAAAATGAAAATGGATTGATAATGCAACAATTGTAATTGTCGCCATGCAACAGGTAGCAATCTCATCTTAGTGCAGAAGACTGTGGGTTCTATTCCCACACCAGGCAGATCAATTATTGACACTGCAGTGCAGTATAAAAGGGGTGCTGTACTCCTGACTGTGTTGTCCTTTAGATGAGACTTTAAACTAAGGTCTCATCTGCTTGAGTTGGTAGTAATTCAGGTGTATGTAAAAGATCCCACAGCACCTATAGAAAAGAGTAGGGGTCCTTTATTTATATACAAAAACAAGTCTTATTTACAACATATTTACAAATGTACAAATATATAACTATACAACTCTATATATACATTTTCATAATTTCCTTTACAATCATACTACACTTTCATCTCTATTAGACCCCAACACCTTTTTTCATAACCATCTGATTTTACTCAACATTGTTGCTAAAATCCATTTACCATTAAGTATAATTTCATTTATTCTTTCATTCCATATAAACCATATGATATAAAATAACTCTTTATCTATTCTTTCAACATACCCCTGGGATTACTATCCTTCCGTGCAGGACTAGCTTATTAATGAAGGTGTGCTGCCTGAGCTCCTAAACGTACACGGAGCGTGTACAAGTGCAGGGGGCGTGTCTGAGAGCAGAGCTCTCAGAATATACATGCCCAAGCAAAGAAGAACAGCAGAGTATGAATAAAAGAATGAGTGAGACCACTCATACGTGTTTGCATACCCCCAGCAATATCCCCCCCATGTTTACAAGAGCAATAGTTAAAACATAAAATATAAAGGGTTTTTTTTATGAAACAGATTAAATTTAACCAGGTGTGCAGGTTTGCCAATCGCTTAATGCAACTTAAATGGTACAAGAGGATAAAGAGCAAGATATATGCAAATGAAGCAGTACAGCAATAGTGTAGTGGGCAGAGCATTTCCTTATGAGCAGTCATTCCCGGTTCAAGTCCCACTCCAGTAAATCCATTTCCCATGTCAAATTACTGTATGATCAATTTATTTTTTTGTATAACATACATTTACAACATTTATATATTTATAACATATCTCCACAGTGGTGGTGCTGCGGTAGCATTGTCGCCTCACAGTAGGATGCTGTCTGGTTTGATTCACAGCTAGAGCGTCTTCTGAGCAGAGACATGCGTGAATAGGCGGACCTTTGTTGAAGGTTGTGCATCAGGGCTGGTAACTCGGCATGTAAAAATCAACTACCAATCATTAGCGGACCAGAGTTCCACTGTGGTGACCCCTAACCGGGAAAAGCCGAAAGACACAAACAAATATATTTGTAACATATATTTCTGAACTGGAGTAGTGCATTAAATGCAGATGTGAGGTGTCATTGTCATAATGTTGCAAAGTCCACAGATAATCACAAGTGCCTCATACAGTATATGTACACAGGAATCAGGGCTACAAATGGAAGGTAAAATGTGTAATAAATGATAACTCCATACAGTTTCCAAATCCACCACCTTCCCAAGAACCAGTAGACATTACTGTCTAAATTAGTGTGGTGGTAAGTGGGAGTAAGCACTAGTAAGCAAGTAAGCACTATTAAGAAGTAGTAAGTGGGAGTAAGCATATGTAAGCAGTAGTAAGCAAGTTTAAGTCCGTTTGTATGGGGTAAGCAATGCGCACACAAGTTAAGCAATATTGAAGCTAACTCTCTGTAAGCATGTTACACCGAAGGTTAACATAGCTTACCCTCGTGCAAACCCGCGCAAACCCACTTACAATTGCTTAAAAGTGCCTTAATCACTCTGTATGCAACAGCCGCTGTTCTGGCCAGAAACAAAATAAACAGCCTTTGCAGGACTTGAACCCAGGACCCTGTACACTATAGTCACAGTAATTTACCACTAAGCCATCACAGCAGTGCATAAAATTGAGGTATCACCAAACAGATCCTCACTATAGGAAATTCAAACTGAACAGGTGAAAGGAATCTATATATAGTCTTATGTTGTATAACCTACTACATAACATAAATATGTGAAAAGGAGGACTGCATTAAGCCCAGATGTGAGGTGTCATTATAATAAAGTCTTGAAATCTCGTAATAAACACAAGGACCCCATACAGTGTATGTACTCATGAATCATGGATGCCAAACACATACACAACATGTAATGAATAATAAATCAATGCCACAATGCAAATATAATGCAACGTATATATTAAGCAATGCTAAGCATTGCACAGCCCAGCTTAGTAGGTATAAGCAATGTGTAGGCCATATAACTCAGTCTGCCCATTGGTATACCACTTTAAGCAATGCCAACCTTAGGTAAGCAGGTTTTCCCATAGCTTAGCCTTTTCAAAACCATCCAATCACAGCAAAGTGCAGGAAATCGGCCCTATTTAAACCCAACAGGTGGGAATACATCTCATAACTGGTTGTAGCTTCCCCTTGTAGGCACTATGTCTGGAATGGGAAAGGGTGTGCACTTTCGGGTGTAGCACTGGGGCATCCAAGAGTCCAGAGTTATGGCAGGATTCATTGTGAAAGACCATGACATGAGACTGCTGCAGGGCCAGTACCAGGGTTCCCAGCACAAATCAGACGTGACCTTACCAGTGCCACTGGCATACCCCGAACTGGTGAGCAGGTCAGGCATTACTATGCCAACCTGAAGCGGCGAAAGGGGCATCTCTTGGATCAGTGGGTCCAAGGGGCTAGGAGGACAGGGGAGGTCCCAGCCATGTGTAAGTAGCAGTCCACTACCAGTTTAATAATACCAGCTCATGTATATTATGGATAGGTATGGCTCAATATTCCTCTTATGTCTTTCACAGTGGCAAGTAAGTGGGCTATGAACCAGAAGGCCCATGGATGTCACTTGGAGCATTGCAATGTGAGGCAGGTTAGTAATACTCTTGTGTGTACTGTCATAGGAAATAAATCTAAAAGTAGCAGTAAGTTAATTGCCAGTATAAAACTTGTATTGTTTAAGGCATGAACTGCATACAGCAGAGAATATGGCAGGAAGAGTCTCATATAGGTTATATGTAAATAAAAGCATAATAGCCTGACAATAAAGGTCTAACTGCTGTCCTTCATGTGTTTACTCCAGTATCATATGGTAATGTAGATTTGCAATCACTTGATAGTACTGTTATATTAAGCACTGTTACCCACACTGTGCAACATAAATAAAATGTGTAGGAATGTCTGTATATGACTGGTGTAATCCCAAGAGGTCATATAGCACAACTGAGAGAGACATAGACAGAAAACGGTGAAAAGACAGACAACAAAATCCAAATAGCACACTACACTCAACTGAGATGTGAACTGTTGCATTTTTAGCACACACAGCCATGGTTTGAATCCTGGGAGTGGAAGTAGGCTGCATACAGAATCATACCCCACAACTGTACAGATATGTCCAGAATGTCCAGTAAATTGGCCCATATCTGCTGCCTGTCCCCATGGGAAATCAGTGGGATGATCCCAAATGTTTAGGCAGCAAACAGGAAATACAACTGATTGTCAGACATCTATGAGAACAAATCTGTCACTCTAGCAACTCCCCAAAATGTTATGAGAATGATAAGCCAAGTATGTCCCATCTACACCCCCATGTTGTCAAGCTGTGACCAGAGTGTGTATAGTACCAGAGTGAGATGTATGTGCATAATACTAATGTGGAATCTGGTAATTTGTGTGGCAACATTCAGGTAGTGCTAACAAACATTACTCCCACAGGTCTGTCAGATACGAACACTGTGCCTAGAAATAAAAGATTGATACCCCGTACTGGTACTGTTTACTCTGGTATTGTATGGCATTGTTAGTGTTGCAGTTGCTGTGAATAATAAGGTATTACTCATCCCTGTCACCCACACTGTGCTACATAATATAACTGTCTAGGAAATCCTGTATAAGAGTGTTACAATACAAGGTCAGAATGTAAAACCACAGGAGAATTATAGACAGAAATCAGATAAGAGATACACAGCAATATCTATATAGCACACACAACTGTGATGGACAGTGTTTTATTTTTAGCAGACACAGCCATGGTCCAAATCCTGGGAGTGGTAGTAGGCTGCATACAGAATCATACCCCACAACTCTATAGATATGTCCAGAATGTCCAGTAAATTGGCCCATATCTGCTGCCTCTCACCCTGTCCCCCTGGGAAATCAGTGGGATGATCCCAGACATTCAGGCAGCAAACAAGAAATACAACTGATTGTCAGACATCTATGGGAACAAACCTGTCACTCTAGCAACTCCCCAAAATGTTACAAGAGTAATAAGCCAAGTATGTCCCATCTACACCCCCATGTTGTCAAGCTGTGACCAGAGTGTGTACAGTAACAGAGTGAGATGTATGTGGATAATACTAATGTGGAATCTGGTAATTTGTGTGTCAACATTCAGGTAGTGGTAACAAATATTGCTCCCACAGGTCTGTCAGATATGAACACTGTGCCTAGAAATAAAAGATTGATATCCTGTACTGGTACTGTGTACTCTGTTATTGTATGGCATTGTTAGTGTTGCAGTTGCTCTGAATAATAAGGTATCACTCATCACTGTCACCCACACTGTGCTACATAATATAACTGTCTAGGAAATCCTGCACAAGAGTGTTGTAATTCACTAAAGGTTTAAGAGGGCAATAGTCAAAATATGTCCCAGTTCACCTGCATATGGTCAAGACAAGCCCAGAGTCTGTGCAAAAACAGATGGACAGGTATGTGCATAACATCAACCTGGAATCTGGGAGTATGTGTAGAAACAGTTAGTGTTAACAAAAATTCCTCTACTGGTATACCAGGTAAGATGTGTATACTGCAGGTAAAACCAGTTATTGTATATAGTTGTTGACAGCCATATCACTGTCCAAAGTAAGACAATAAGGTAGTGTACTAATACTTGTAAGGTACAGATAACAGCACTGACTAGGAAAGTAATGCGAACTACAGGAATATACAAGTTGTTAATTGACATCGTTCTCTCCTCCCCACCATATCTGCAACAATAAACTAAATACCCAACTCAATTGGTATGTGCTGACTTAACTCTAATGTTGGGACATATGACCTATTGTTCGATAATTATTTAAATCTGTTTATATGCATGTGATATGTTGAAATACTCTCACTTTGGTGGCATGATGCCATCAATGTACCTGCATGCTGTTGTAATTACCACTGTGGTCCCATATATGCATGTGTTCTGTTTGCTATGCAACTGTTCCATATCTGGTGTTTGGGTTAATGGGAGTATCTATGCATGCTGTTATACCTAATCCTAGAATGTGTTGACTATTACTAACCCACATATTTTGATAAAACATAAACACCATAGCACATATGGGAATGCGGGACCCAGCGCACCCACCTGTCCCACCTCAGCTGGCTGTGGCACCGGGGCACCAGCAAGTCTGGTGCCCACCCCAGAACCTCCTTGTCCACTGGTCCTGCACCACCTTTGGGTGGAACCACCTGAGGGGATGGGGCTCGCCCCCCCCTGGGAGCAGGCAAGGACAGGACACTGTCATCCGTCACCAGGTCGGGGTGTGGTGCGTAGCGAGCTCCACAGGGAGTTTGAAGATCTCCTACAATAGCTTGAGGGTTGTGTGTCACGATGAGAGGGTCGGACTGGCTCTATGACTCAGCCCCAGCACAGCCACCTGCTGCTGTGAAGGTGCAGTGGTGACTGCCTGTGGGTGGGGACCTCAGTCCCACTGTTTCCACTAGGGGGCTCATAGGCTTCCGATTTCCCAACACCCCTCCCCATCAAGGTGTTTACCCCCCACATGTGTCATATACTACCCCTGTATGCGTCTTGTTTGTCTTGTCTGTTAACCTTCCCAACCTACCTACCCAAATATACCTACTATCCCTCCCCAACATCCCTCTCTCACCTGAAAAAAAAAAAGAGTAATCTGTTCCCAAAAAGAAAAAATCTCACCCCATACATAGCTGTCCATTTTGTACGTATCCACTGGACACATGTAATCTGGTCTAATTGGCTTAACAACATATTATTGTTGTCCTCACCCTTCTCTCAGGGGTATGAGTGTCCAAATCTATCTCCAAATTTAGTGTATATGCACAGCTGTTGCTGTAGAAGAAATGGGCAGCTATGGATCTTCCCTACACCCTTCCTGCACATCCTTAGCTATATTCCCTACTGTCTTTCCCACTTTGTGCCCATTTTTTCACCACTTTCCTATCAACCCTTTTTCATTTCTTTTAAAGAAATTGGCATGGGGGTAAGTGGGAGTAAGCACTTTTAAGCAGCATTAAGCAGGTTTAAGTCTGTTTGCACGGGGATAAGCAATGCCTACACAGGTTAAGCAATTTAGAAGCTAACTGAGTATAAGAAACCATAACCAGAAGTTAGCAGTGCTTACCTCCTCGCAAACCCACTTACACCTGCTTAAAAGTGCCTTAAACAGTCTGTATCCAACAGCCCTTGTTCATGCCCAGCAATAAAATAAACTGTCTCTGCAAGGCTCAAACCCAGGACCCTGTATACTATAGCCAAAGTGATTGACCACTAAGCCATGTCAGATACATATAACCCAGATGTTTTCACAAACATATCATCCAGCACAGTCATTCAACAGTACAGGAAATGCATTTATACTTGTAGATGTATGTGTGTGTGTGTATATATATATATATATATATATATATATATATATATATATATATATATATATATATATAAATAGATATATACATATCTGTATATATCTATATCTAGCAGATAACACATACATACAAAATCTAGAGCACTTGATAATAGTTTTCAATCTTACTCACAAACACTGGCTAATCTACAATGTATGTACTGTACCTGTGTACTATGTATGTATTCTACCTATGTTCCAAATTTCAGCTGTACATCACAAATCTATTAATTACCTTTATTTTTAAAATTAATATTTTTTTTGTTTGTTCTCTCCACTGTAACTGTTTATGTGCCGCATAACACTGTAAAAACATGTCTCCTGTAATTTGTGTGTATACTGATCATGTCTAAATAACTAAATGTGTCTGTAATTTTTCTTTGTGGAGCTTTTCTCCCCGGGCCTCTGCTGAAAAATGGCCTTTTCGGCTCAGTCAGACACCCCCAGTTAACAAATGTAAAATAAATAAATAAATTTTATATATATATATATATATATATATATATATATATATATATATATATATATATAAAGCCCACATCCTATCCAGCCCTCCAAAAGATAAATCCAAGCCAAGGTGTAAAGAAGTTTATTAGGCTAACCGCCCAACTAAAACACAGACCGGTGGCCGGTTTCGCTCACAGCATCCTCAGTGTGTATCATTATACAACAAGGACCCGGATTTAAATAGGCAAACATCTACAGCTTGGCCAAATTTAAAGATACATTAGCGTTTAAATTTTCATTGAGTTTTACGTATCAGTGTTGCTAACCGCTCCCCATAATCTATAGATGCACTTACAAATTACAAAAAAATCATATAAACTTACTGGTTATATTGTATAAAACAGTTACAAAAACACCCTCCAAACATTCCTATATAAAATAAATAACCAAAAGCACCAAATTTAAAGGCTCCCCACTAATATGACAAGGAACTCAAGAACAGTCAAATTACAGTCAAATAGAGTGAGATAAACAAAAAATAAACAAAAAATAAACACTGAATACTCTACCCCCAGGAACCACAACCTAATCTCTAAACCTCATGTATTATCCAGTCCCCCTCAAAAACTATTGATTACAAAATGATCAAATAAAGACAAGAGCAAAATTCCTCTCAAATAATTAAATATACATATACATTATACTTATATACATGAATAAATATATATCTAAGGAATTTATTTGATAACTCTTTATGTATTGATGACCCAAAAACGGCAGGGTGTGTAAACATACCCTTACACCCTCCGTCCGTTTGCTGTCAATATTTCCTAATTATATTTACCAATGATCATTCAGACCGGGTTTAAATAAAGCCCCCAAGTTAACAATCCATCTTCTTTCCTTCTGCGTTAATATTTGATGTCTATGGTTATCATTAGTGTTTTGCATAACCACCATATCAATCCCTATAAAAATGAAGTGCACTGTATTATGTACCATTTTATGTTTATACAAAGCACTTCTAGATCTCTGACATTTTATGTCGCTAATATGAAGGGCTATTCTTTGTTTAAATACACAAGAGGTCTGTCCCACATAAAATCCGCCACATTGGCAAACTGCCATATAAACAATCCAAGAACTATTGCATGTAATAAGATATCTTATGTCAAACACCTTTTTGGTGCTGACAGAAGTAAATGATTTAGTTTTGGCCATGACTTTGCAATACTTGCATGTTCCACAAAATGTACAGCCCACAGAGCTAGTCTGGATAGATTTATATGTTGTACCTTTTTTGAAGGAGGAAAAATGTTGTCCTATACTCTTACCCCTTCTGTATCCAAAATGACACTCTTGATCAACATAATTAGTAAAAAATACATCTGAGTGTAAAATGTGCCAGTGTTTAGCCAATATATTCTTAACATTAAATGTGTTACTACCATATGTAGTAATGAACCTTATATATTGACTATCCACCCTTTGTTCCTGATCAGCCAATAATCTCAATCTATCCATTTCACTAGCTTTCCTATATGCTTGCATAACATGACTCTTTTTATAACCTCTACTAATAAACCTGCTTTGCAAATCCAAGGCCTGTGTCTCATACATGCTAGTTTTAGAACATATCTTCCTAACTCTTTGAAATTGAGATCCGGGTATGTTTTGGATAGTGTGGGGGGGGGGGGGTGGCAACTGCTGGCATACAGGAAACCATTTTTGGAAAATGGTTTCCTGTGTAGGTCTGTAAACAAAAATCCATCTACAGACTTGCCAACTTTAACATCCAAAGATTCCACTATTTCTTGACTAATATCACCTGTAAATGTAATCCCATATGGATTCTGATTAAGATATTGCACAAATCTTTGCCAGTCACATGTCTGTCCCCCCACACTACCCAACAATCATCCAGGTATCTCCGCCACATTACAAGTTGTGGTTTAAAGTCAATGGGCATAACATATATGTATTGGGCTTCCAAATACCCCATAAACAGGTCAGCATAAGTCGGGGTGAAAGTAGCCCCCATCGCTGTCCCTTTGACCTGTAAATACCATTGATTATTAAAGGTGAAAGCATTATGTTCTAATACCAACTTAAGCAACTGGATCAAAAACTGTTTCTCTTGTGTGATGTACATTCCAGATTGTTGCATCCAAAAATCCACAGCCATAATCCCTCCAGTATGTGGTATACTAGTATACAAAGATTGTACGTCGAGAGTACCCAAATATTCATCAGCCGAAATTTCTAAATTTTCAATTAAAGATAAAAATTGTTGATTATCACGGATCTTAGCTGTAATTTGGACCAACAATCTTTTTAATTTATACTCTAAATATTCAGAAAGAGGTTCTGTCAAAGAACCTCTTCCTGCCACTATGGGTCGACCTGGGGGATTAATCAATCTCTTATGGATTTTAGGGACCATGTAAAAATATTGTGAACTCGGATGGTCAACCTGAAGTTGTGTTTTAAGTTGCAAAGTAATAACTTGTGTTTCATAAGCTTCACATAAAAACCCTTCTATCTTGTTTTTATATTCAAGGGTAGGATCACTGCTTAAAGCTAAATAATATTCTGTATCAAGCAATTGTCTATATGCTTCTGCCATGTATTGTTGTTTATCTCAAATAACCATAGCCCCTCCTTTGTCTGCACCACTATAATTATATTAGGGTTATTCATAAGCCCTTTCAACGCTTCTTTCTCCATAGTTGTAAAATTTTGGAAGCCCGGGCAAAAAATCTTAGATTGATTTAAGTGCAGATCTTTTAACACTAATTGTTCAAAAATTTTAATGGTGCTGTGATACAGGGGCACAAATTGTGATTTTTTTTAAATTGAAAACCACGTGATTGAACCTCAGTAGAAACATGTTCCTTTTGTGCAAAAAAATATTTTAAGTTTAATTTTCTACAAAAAAGTTTGACATCATTTATAACATCATACTGTGAAACAAAGAAAGAAGGAACAAATCCAAGGCCTTTATTCAACACACTGAGT
>NC_056737.1:1938430383-1938550383 GCF_019279795.1 Protopterus annectens | reverse complement strand
ATGTACCCTGGCTTTCGCCACCCAAGAAAATTATTTTCCTGTGCCCCTGTCGAGCAGAGCCACAGAAGTGATCCCCGGGGTGAATTTCCCATTCCCCATCCAATCATCAAGATTTTTCTTGAAGAGTGCTAATGAGGAGCTCTGTTTGACATAGATAGGTAGTCTGTTCCAGAGTATGGGAAGTCTCTGGGACAGGAATCTATCCCTCCAGCATGTTCTGTTTATTGTGGTGACAAGGTTAAGGTCCCTAGAGCATGTAGCTCGGAGGGATTGGGATTTCTTTAAGTGGAGTATGTCCAACAGCTCTGGGTTTGACATAGCTTTGTATGTTAGGCAGAGATCGCCCCTGAGTAGGCGATATGCGATGGAGTAAAGCTGTAGTTTTTTGAGACGGTCTGCATAGGGCATATGTTTGAGGCCAGTAATCCTCTTTGTGAGGTATTTCTGTGGTCTTTCCAGTTGTTGTAGATGTCTTGTGAGGTACATACCAAAAGGGGCGTTGTACTCTATAATGGGTCTAATGAGTGATGAGTAGAGGGGAACAATGACCTCTTTTTTTCTGGATGAGAATGCTTTTGTGATGAGATGAGCCACGTAGAAGAATTTCTTGACCACTGTGGTGATGTGATTATCAAAGGAGAGACTACTATCCACCTGTGTTCCAAGGTATCTTATCACATTTTTGGCATTAAGTAGACTACCAGCTATGTGGTAGTTCATGGGTACAGTGTTTTTACCAAAGGGGATGACAATACACTTTTTGGCATTGAGCTTCAGGCCATGGCTTTGACACCAGGTATCTGTCTCACTGAGGCCCTTTTGTAGTTTGTCCACATCGTTAGGAGTTTCGATTATGGCTCCTAGTTTGCAGTCATCTGCAAACTTTGTTAGCCAAAGACCTTCTGTGTTGGCGTGCACTTCAGAGAAGTAGATACCGAACAGGAGAGGACCCAGGACTGAACCCTGTGGTACTCCACTTGTCACTGGTCTGATGTCGGATTTGGAATCCGCTACTTTCACAGTGTGGGTTCTGTCCATGAGCCAGTTGGCAACCCATCTTGTGACATAGGGATTTATACCTAGTTTAGTGAACTTATCTATAATTCCAGAGTGGAGGATGGTGTTGAAAGCCTTGGCGAGATCTAGATAAGCTGTGTGAACCATTTTACCCTGATCTATGGCTTTGGTGACTACTTCAAAGAAGTCAGTCAGGTTTAGGAGACATGATCTGCCTTTTACAAATCCAAACTGTATAGGGTCCAGAGTTTGGAGATTAACAATGTCTTTGTTTATGAGTTCCATGGTGATACGTTCCATGGCCTTGCAGACCAGGCTCATCAGGCTAATGGGGCGGTAGTTCCCGGGGTCCGTCGTGGCTCCCCCTTCATGGAGTGGGATAACTGTCGTGGTGCATCATTCAGTGGGTACAAAGCCTGAGGTGAGGCTATGATTGAACATGGTACTTAGGTAGGGTGCCAGTTCATTCTGTAGTTCGTGTAGAAAGCAGCCTGGGATATTGTCAGGTCCCATGGATGCTGTGTTCTTGGCTTTGGAGAGTGTGTTTTTTACCTGTGCAGCTGTGATTATAGGAACTTTGCATTCTTCAGGTATAGAGATGGGCCCTCTAGGGGGTGAGAGGGGGATAAAGTTAGCACTGAACCTATCTGCTAGGATGTTGGCAATATCAGTTGGTTCTGTATATTTAGTGCCATTATGCTGTAACTCAGAGCAGATCTGAGTGTTCCCATTTAGATTCTTAACATAGCCATAGAATGCTTTGTGGTTGTCTTTAGAGTCAGTGGCAATTTTGTTTTCGTAACTAGCTTTGGAGGATTTTATGAGGGATCTCAGCTTCTTACTGAGGTTGACCAGGGAGTTCCTCCAGTCATGGGATTTTACTCTTTTTAGACATATATATAAACACATATATACAACATAATATATATCTACACATATATAGATACACACACACACACACACACACACACACATATATATATATATATATATATATATATATGTGCATGTGTACATATATACAAACACACAAACATATATATGGATGTAAATACATGTCCCCTATATTACCACCACAGTGCTGCATGCTATGTGCGAGAGAATAGCACACATAGCAATACACACAGACATATACAGCTGTAAGTGTGTGCAACATGGACGGGTATGTCACATGTGAACCCCTTGTTGGGACCACATTGCCCTTGTCTATGAAGTAGGGAATGGGAATATGGGGAAAGATGGCAGGTATATTTGTGGAGGTGGTCTAGTTTGGTAGATATAGAGGACAGCCTACAGGAGTGGTATATGACACGTGGTGGGTAAACACCCTGGATGGTGTGTATAGTCTGTGATGTGGAAGTCACATGGGCCCCCATATGGAAACAATGGGAACAAGCCACCCATGCATTGGTACTCCCAACAGCAGTCCATGGCCCTGAAGGTGCCTGGCCTGGAGGTTGAGCAGGAGGAGCATGTGGACCCTGTGAATGTGTACTGGGTGCCTCAAGGTGATGTAGCACATCCCACAAGTGTCTGTGGAGCCCGCTATGGAACAGACCTTGGACCTGACCTTGGGAGACAGGATCATGTCTGTGTGTGCCCCCGGGGGGGGAGACAACATCCCTTGAGGTGGTTCCACCTAAAGGTAGTGCTGGACCAGAAGATGAGGAGGCCCCAGGGTGGGTCTCAGATGTGATGTGGCCTGGTAACATGGCCAGGTGAGGTTGGAGAGGTGGTTCTGCTGGCAAATATTCCCTAAACATGCTATTGTGTCACTGTTATAGGACATGTGTGGGTAGTAATAGTCTACACAATCCAGGAACATGTCCAACAGCATGCATAGATATTCCCAATAACACAGAATGTCAGATGTGCAGCAATCACATAGCAAGCATACCACATGCTTATATGGAGCTATAGTGGCCCTGACAATGGCATGCAGATGAATAGTCCATAACAGGCCAGCAATGATAGTGTCCACACAGGGGACATGGCTACAAGCACATAGCACAAAGTGTGGTACAATACAATATATGTCCCACTGGTAGGTAAGCTGTAGCCATACCTATTGAGTTGTGTAAACAGTTTGTTGTCACTGATATGGTGGGGGGGTGACAGAGATGTGTATTAAGAACTATGGTAACCTTGCTTTATGAGTTGCTCAGACCTGTTTCCATCTTTATGTCTTTCAGACAAGATGTTCCATGGACACCTATCTGCATATTCAGTAGCTGAGAAGGACATAGTGCTGAACTACCTTATCCAGCACTACCCTGTCCTGTTTGGCAGGGCCGCCCATGAGCAGCAGGAGTGGACCACCCTGTGGAATGACCTACTCCACAGGGTCAATGATGGACTGCATAACCACAGTTATGAGCAGGTCCAGCATCATTGTTCTGACCTGCTTCACAATGCCCATCGGCATGCTGCTGCAGTCCGGGGGGATTACCTCACAATGGGGGGGTCATGCCATCCATCCCCCCTGACATGTGTTGAGGAGTTCCTTGCCAGCCTTGTGGAACCTGCCCATCCGCACAACCAACAACTGCCAGACACCATTGTGAAGGTGGGTGCTACCCACACACTGGCTGACGAGCATGCAGGTAAGGCCACAGGGCACATCAGTAGACCACTGTTGCTTATGCATCTGCATCTGTACAGGTAGATCATGCATATCTGATATGTCATATATATATATAGTTTGTTGCTGCATAGTAGTAATAAGCAGATGTGCATAAATGGTAGTATTGTGGACTTGTACTGTTGATGTACTGTAATGCTGCAGCCACCCTGTAGCAATGCCACAGCTGTGGCCACTGACATTGCATCTCTCACACTTTTATGTAGGTCCCTCTGGTATACA
The DNA here is from genome assembly GCF_019279795.1 of Protopterus annectens. NCBI lineage: Eukaryota > Metazoa > Chordata > Ceratodontiformes > Protopteridae > Protopterus > Protopterus annectens. Next base: position 1,938,546,503 of record NC_056737.1, on the reverse strand, counting down.
ACCAAGGCAGCAGCCTGTTGCTGGTGAGTATGGTTTATGTTGATGCTTGCCAATTCACTGTGCATGTAATGGCTATGGTATATTCCATGCACATATCTAACACACCTACCCGTAATGCATGCTGTACATGTTCATGTATTGTTGCTGTTAAATGCACTGCATCACAGTGGTGACCATGATGGAGTATTGGAAGGGTATGTCAGAAACCTGCAAGATAACTAACATCCTGTCATTGTGTAATGTGTCCACAGGGATTAATATAATGGTGGGACACATGGCCTACAGTAGGGACATGTGTGAAACATCACCCTTATACAATGCAATGACAGTGTATATACCAGTATTACAATGGCAACTGTTACAGATCTACACTATGGTATAATGTATTACTGTGATCCACATTATTAGCTGGGACTAGGCTGTAACACGTGGTGTTCAGTGTATGGGACACTGCAAACTGACACACATGTGTAGGCCATATTTGTCAAGCATCTGCAAAAAGGCTGAAGGTGGGGAGGGGGTGTCAGCATGACACACCAGTGCACTGCAGCAGGGATCCTAAGGATGCTAAAAATGGCTGTATCTGCACACAGTCAGGTTCAGGAACTGTGGCAGATGTAACCCTACCCCCACAACAATAGTGATGGCAGTGTGTGAACACGAAGGGATGTGCACATGAGTAGACCTTGCAATCATGCAGAGTTGGGGGACATGTGTAGAGAAGACTGACCATACACTGGCAAATGCAGATAGCCCATGCTAGTATACCCCTGCCAGGAATAGTAACTGCTGTAGTACACATAACAATAACAATAGGTACAACAAACCATCATGATAAGGGTGTGCACACAGATGCACACATGGAGTGTATGCATTGCAGTCAGCATCCACACACCTAACAAATTTTGTAGACACTGCATGTGAATGTACAGGACATATGTCACATATCAGGTTCATGTACTGTTAATTATATACGGTGATGTGGTCCCATGGCAGATCAAGGAAGGGTGCGTCATATCAATAAGGGTGTGTACACTCCCCATAGCCATGGTATGGTCTGGCAGTTGTCAGTGTAATAGTATTGGATTGCTCATACATGGCCCACTGATGTTGAGATCTGTAAACCAGGCATCAGGCATTCACAAATGACATATGTCCACATATCATCCCAGGTATGTGTTGCTGAAAAACATAGGGGCTGTGAGCATTAGAGCTGACATAACTGACACAGTAACTACACATTCAGTAATGGGTTGTACACCTGTGAAATTTGGTGCACAGTACATGGCAAGGTGCAGAACTGCTGCACAGCAATACTATGTACATGTGTGCAGTGGTTTCCAGGGGAAGGGACATCACCTAGTGACACAGCCCATGCATCACATACATGTATATTGTTGCTAGCATGGATTGACTATAGCTGCACTGCATACTGTTGTGTACCATATGTTATGCATGTTGACAGATGGGTAATGAGAGGACTGTGTGTACTATCTTTGTGCAACCTCACGTGTGCATGTGTGTGTATGTGTGTGTGTGTGTGTGTGTGTGTGTGTGTGTGTGTGTGTGTGTGTGTGTGTGTGTATGTGGCTATTTTGTCTGTAGATTCAATCTGGTGAAGTGGAGGGAGGTTGATGCATGTAGGATGTATGTGTGCATATGTGTGTGTTTGTGTGGGCATCCATGTATGCACATGTGCAATTGTGGGGTTGTTCATATGGCGGTACTTCCCTTTGGGATCATGCAGTACACAGACATGGACTGACACATGACACATCAGGAATACTTGTCTGATATGTAATCACAGGACAGCTGATAGTATAATAAGGTCTGTTGCATGGACCATGCATTGGGAGGGAAAGTAGACACCAGGTATACCCTTAATATTGCATTCAGCAGAGAGGTGAATGACAACCCATGTATGCAGCACTACAGATGCATTGGGGAATTACTAGACAACACCAGGGAGTGTATCCATATACTACAGTTGTCACATGATAGGTTGATTGAGCAGCATATCTGGCATGTAATGAGCAATACTTACACATGACACTCCAGTGCATGACATTATGGAGTGAATGTAGTAGCCCCTCACATATAGGGGCCATGCTCACGATGTCCGGACATACAAAGGGTGAACACTGAATGACAGCAGTGAGGCCATGTAAAACTTACTCCACTCAGGTCAAGGAGATAATGGAGTAACAGGTCTTGTGTTATGATCACTTGTCTAGGCATTTAGAGGAATGGTACGTTAATGAGTGGTATTAATGAGTGTATGTTACCAAGTGTGATGCAGGATGGGGAACTGATGGGAATAAATGTGGGACTGTCTGTAAAATCATGGACAGGTAGGTATTAAGGCGGAATGTATGTGTGTGTGTGTGTGTGTGTGTGTGTGTGTGTGTGTGTGTGTGTGTGTGTGTGTGTGTGTGTGTGTATGTGTGTGTGTGTGTGTGTGTGTGTGTGTGTGTGTGTGTGTGTGTGTGTGTGTGTGTGTGTGTGTGTGTGTGTGTGTGTGTGTGTATGTGTGTACTGTTATGCAATGCTGTACAGGTCTTAAAGTGCATTTCTTGCTTTCCCCACAGGTGGCGAGGTGGGTCAGGGTCCCTTCTGCATGCAATCTGATGTTGGTGTCCATACAGACACCGAAGATGATGATAGTACTGTTGAGGCACAGGTGGGGTTGTCAGGGGCTGAAACAGTGCCATCATTTGACATTCCCCTCTTAGCCACCCCAACCCTGCACACAGTTTCAGTGCCTATACATACCCCATCACCAGGGGCCATAGCAGAGGGACAGTTGGCGGTTGGTGGCACTGCACAGGAGAGTGTGGTATCCAAGCTTACTGTGTCTGGTCACAGCAGGCATAGCCAGATGTCCGGCAGGGCACCACATAGGCAGATGTTCCAGGGTGCGCATGGTACAGCCGCTGGTCATCATGCCCCTGGCAGAAGCACCACAACTGGTACCACCAGGCGCATGTTTCAGGCTGTCATGGGGGCACAGGCACATATGGAACATTTCACCAGACAGGGCCTGAGGCTGCAGAGAGCTGCTCTCACATCTGCAAGCGACAACTTCCATGAACTGTCTGGTGCCCTCTGTGCTCATACCAAGGTCATGGATAGATGGTTTGGTGAGATGATGGGCCTCATCAACAGTGGTTTGTCCATGCTTGAACATATGGTGGGAGTGTGGTGACAGCTGCGTGGACATAGACCAGCAACACCAACAGCTGACGGTCAACATGGACTTGCTGGGACACCAAGGAACTCTCATAGTGGTAGTACCAGCCCCAGCACTGCAGGGGGGGGTGCTGTCCACACCACACCACAGCAGGCCGCAAGCACGTGGTCTTGGCCAGTCCCAGGAGGGACCTGGTTCCAGCGGACATCTGTCATCATCAGGGGTGACATACACAACAGTTATGGTGGCCTGGCAGCAGTATGTCTTGCAAATAACTGGACATAACAGCACACTGGGTAATTACACTAGGCTGGTAGGAATTTCACAAAGCACTGTGCAAACTACAGGCAAACAGCCACAACACTGGACTACATTTTGTATGGGGAATACACATGTACCTGTTATTATAGTGGGCTCTACATGCATGTCCCAGCACAGAGTAACAGGCACCTGTGAGAAAGTGCATACCCTCAACCAATGTAAACACAGCCACAGTCACATATGGTACATAAGCTTAATATGACACTTTATGGACTGTCTGATAATCACCATCCTCATATGTGCCACTTACACACTATCCCTACATACACTAGGTCATGGCACAGTGTGGTCCAATGGCTGTCTGTGGCATGGGACACATGTGTGTCTGGCCCTACAGACATGTGAGCCAATAGGGTACCATACACTGGAGCAGCATGTAACAGCAGATAGAACAGGACCAAGAACAAAGGCAGTCTGTGCACAGCCCAAGGTATGTATGCGCAATACACATACTGTCGACAATCACCCTAAGTACACAGACCCCAGTACTGTACACACAACCACAGAATGCCCAAGTTATATCCTCAGAAACAACCCCTACTATACATAACATGTCTAGCAGTCTGATATCTGACTAGTTTATCAGGTATGATGTCAATAAATAATGGTGTACAGAATATATGCACCTCTTACTGCATGACATATGTACAAAGGTTGACAGACTTGTGGCTGGAGCTATGAACACTGGACCAATATTAGCATGTTGCTGTGATACCCTCATACATTTACTGTTGTACCAGGGTTTGTTGTGACATATGTCCTATGAGGGACATGAAGTCAGTAACTCTCATGGCTGTCACCATGTACTGACTGCAATCCTTACACTATGCTCCTGCAGTTCTCAGATCAGTGTTCTGTGAGTAACACAAGAAACAAAAGGCTCCACACACTGCCCAGTCTGCAGATGACCCTACAGATGGGAGTGTCATCAAATACATAGCACTGTCATGACAGGTATTAAAACATATAGACCAGCCATATACACACACACCCTGTTAAGTCGACATTACTCCAAATGCAGAATAGCAACATTTACATTCTGTAGTCATGTCTGGCACATCCCCCTCCTGTCTGTTGGCCTGTTTCCACAGTGTATGTTGTTAGGGGTAAATCCCAAACCATCTGTGATGCTGTTTGCCAAACACCAGATCTAGGTCCTGCTCACAGTGAATGAAAAGGCCTAACATCAACATGATGTTCCTGGATATTGGAGTGTGTTTCCATGCAGTTGGCTATGGGAATGTTACCACAGCTGTTCCACATGAAATCAGCTAGAAGAAGACTGCAATTCATGCAGAGGTCATCAGCTGATCATGAGCATCACTTACAAAACACAAGCTGCTGCCTAAGCAAAGCAGGTGTACTTCTCCACATCCAACCAGAGAGGGAGTAAGAGAGACAGGCAGAGACAAAGTAAATCAGGGAGGGGGTGGGAGAGTAAAACCTAAGCATGTTTGTGTCACACACCTACCAGTATGGGGTTTCAAACCCCTTACTGACTATGTATTGCTATCACATGTCTATGCAGTTATTGCATGCACCACATAGCTTACATGTTGGGGATCTGTCCAAATGTATATGTGATGGAGAGTGACATCTGCACCATTGATATAGTAGCGATACGGTAGGTGTAGTACACATGCCTGTCAACATGAACAGGTGTCAGCGTCAACACAGCCACACTCTCTCAGGGGCTCACACACATTGACACACTTGGCAGGGTCAGGAATACATTTCCTAACTAGTTTGCCACAATACAGTAATGCGCAGGTATTACATGCACCACAGGGGTTATCCGGAGGTTATATGGGCAAAGGGTAAGTGAAGGTGTCTTACATCAGACAGCATGCTTCAGTATGCCAGTGGGAGTTGTAGTGAGTGTGAATGTGGACAAAAGCATCATACACCACACACACAGACACAGGGTGCCAGTATTGACATGCATGGGTGCATTACTTCACAGGTGTGTAGTGGTTGACTGTGCCAGACGGTTATACAAGGCTAGGTGAAGGGTATACCTTGGCATTAAGCCACATGACAATGGTCTGCAGTGGGTCTCAGGGAAGTAGTGTCTGGATTGGCCCACACGGGTAGATATTGTATTTACCATGCAGTCACCTGGGTAACTATTGTGTGTGGCCAGTGCTGTGCAATACTTGCCATGTATGTGTTCTATAGTCCATGACATGGACGGTGTTTGGGATGTGCTCACATCCCACATGCATGTACAGTGGCACGTGGAACTGTACCTGGGGTGTCTGGCCCATGTTGTGTACACAGATTGTTATCATCAGATGTGCCAGTCCTCACCTCATGTGGCAGGAACTGGTAATGGACAGCAGGTTGACCCTGCACATACATTGATAACATGATACAGGTATTCTCTGGTGTCAGTGGCATCTGTCCATGCAGGGCATGTATTTAAGGCATGGTATGTCCTTTGTGGGTCACATTTGATGGCACCACAGTTGTTGCAGGTGTCCTGTGAGGAACATAGTGAAGGATCACTGTCTGCAATTACATGCCTATTGTACTGATCGACAGGGTGCCATGTCCTCTGTAGTCCACTGCAATCACACCATGGTTACTATCTGTGGGAAATATGCAGGGTACTACCAACACAGTGGTTGTTGCCTAGGCAAGTGTGTTTGTGTATGAAACATGGGTTGAGAGTGTTTTCTGGGTAATACAATGGTTGCTTACTTTGTTCGCCAGGCCTTGATGTCCCATGTAGGGGTATGGATTGATACCCCAGCCTCTCAGCTATTTGACATCTGTTATCCTTGTAAGGTGGACATTGTGACATATAATAGGGCCACCATATAAGAAATTTGCAAATCCCACTCCACAGTGAGACCAATTGTTACACACTCACAGCCACCTCCACATAGGATATGAATGACAAACACAGAGACACACACACTTGGCATGTCTGGAATTAGAACTCCTACAAAACTAGTCTTTCACACTTCAGCATTATGCAGTTATAGGATGTGCCATGGAGATTACTGGGCTACTCCTTCCCCAAAGGTGTATTTCACTGGGAATGACATCAGCAGGCTTGCCAAAGAAGGTCAATGGAGGTTGTAATGACTGTGAATGGCCTCAAAAGCATTGCACCCTACACAGACAAATATCCACACTTGCCATGTCTAGGACTAGAACCCCTACCAAACTACTATATCACACTACAGCATTACACTGTTACAGGACACACCACAGAGATTACTAGAGTACACCTTCCCCAAAGGTGCATTTCACTGGGAATGACATCAGCAGGCTTGCCAAAGTAGGGCAATGGAGGTTGTAGTGACTGTGAATGGCCTCAAAAACATTTCACCCTACACAGACAAACAACACACACACAAACATCCACACTTGCCATGTCTGGGAATAGAACCCCTACTGAACTACTATATCACACTACATCATTACGCTGTTATAGGTCGCACCATGGAAATTACTGATGTACTCCTTTCCCAAAGATGTATTTCACTGGGAATGAAATCAGAAGGCTTGCCAAAGAAGGTCAATGGAGGTTTTAGTGACTGTGAATGGCCTCAAAAGCATTGCATCCTACAGAGACAAGCATCCACACTTGCCATGTCTGGGACTAGAACCCCTACCAAACTACTATATCATACTACAGCATTACGCAGTTATAGGACACGGCACAGAGATTACTGGAGTACTCCTTCCCCAAGGGTGTATTTCACTGGGAATGACATCAGCAGGCTTGCCAAAGTAGATCATTTGAATTGTAGTGAGTGTGACTAGCCTAAAAAGCATTGCTCCCTACACAGGCAAAGACACAAACACTTGCCATGTCTGGGATTAGAACTCCTACTTAACTAGTTTATCACACTACAGTATTACACAGTTATAGGACACCCCACAGAGATTACTGGGCTATTCCTTTCCCAAAGGTGTATTTCAAAGTGAATGACATCAGCAGGCTTGCCAAAGTAGGGCATTTGAATTGTAGTGAGTGTGACTAGCCTAAAAAGCATTGCTCCCTACACAGACAGAGACACACACACACAGTTGCCATGTCTGGGATTAGAACTCCTATCTAACTAGTTTATCACACTACAGTATTACACAGTTATAGGACATGCCACAGAGATTACTGGGCTATTCCTTTTCCAAAGGTGTATTTCAAAGTGAATGACATCAGCAGGCTTGCCAAAGTAGGGCATTTGAATTGTAGTGAGTGTGACTAGCCAAAAAGCATTGCTCCCTCCACAGACACACACACACACATAAACACACACAGTTGCCAAGTCTGGGATTAGAATTCCTAACTAACTAGTTTATTACACTACAGTATTACGCAATTATAGGATGCACCACAGAGATTACTGGGCTATTCCTTTCCCAAAGATGTATTTCAAAGTGAATGACATCAGCAGGCTTCCCAAAGTAGGGCATTCAAATTGTAGTGAGTGTGACTAGCCTAAAAAGCATTGCTCCCTACACAGACAGAGACACACGCACACGCATACACAATTGCCATGTCTGGAATTAGAATTCCTACCTAACTAGTTTATCACACTACAGCACTACTCAGTTATAAGACACGCCACAGAGATTACTGGGCTATCCCTTCCCCAAAGGTGTGACAGACATCAGCAGGCTTGCCATAATAGGGCTATGGGGAGGCCGGTGTGTGTGCATGGGCCATAACCCATTCATTTAGAGGTAGACAGACCACACTCAGGCACATGCAGGTTTATATTCCGCAGGTATGTGTATACAATTGCTAGATGACTACTGCCTTGTACAGTCATGTTGCACAGCTAGCACTAGCACCATAGAGTCTTTAATGCTGAGGGATACCAGTGACTAATTTCTACAGTGAGTGACACTTACACATCATGTGGTTGTAGCCATTTGACTGTGTGATGGGTGGGACAGGCCTCATGATGGAAGGCTCTTTGCCACTGTCACTCTCTTCCACACATCTCTGTATGTGTACTTTTGGCATATTATAGTGTGTTGTCCTTGGATATTTGTGTGTATTCCTATCCAATGTGTGTGCAAGGCATGACTGGTGCATACTGAGGAGTGTATGCACTAACATCTGCAACTGTCAGATATGTATGGTCCATTGTTGTTGGCAGACATGGGCTTCATTTGTTTAAGTGTGTGAGCATGCCCAGTATGACCTTTCAGTATGTTGTTGTCTGACATTGCCTTCATTTCAGTACATTGCCTTAATTTCTCTAAGTGTGTGAGCATGCCCAGCATGCCCTTCTGTATTGAATGTGTGGATCCATTCCAGGTAGATTGTACTCCAGTGCAGACCTTTGTGTTCTACACCTACAGCTAGAAAACTGTTTCTGCAGGATATCTGTAGATCAGTTGGAAATATGGGGTCAAACTGTGCAATGTAGAGTGTGTACTGTAGATGATTGTGTCTGTGCTGCTTCTGCTTCATGGTACTGGTGTTAGCAGAGATATTCAGACATGTGTACTGTTATACACTGTGATGTTTTATGTCCTTAAGTACTGTCAGGTAGACATTTTTGCTCGCAGTAATGTCCTGGGGAACACGGGGTGAATGCAGCTGTGTCCAGTATTGTGGTCAAATGCCTACATATTCCCGGAAAGTTATGCCATTCTGGAGGGGGAACTGCAGACACTCGCTGTTGGGTCTATGTATCCAGTTCACCACCTTGGTACAGTTATGGCAGAGGATCCCATACTTGTACATCCATCGATGTGACAGTATGGCCTTATCTTGCTGTGGCAATACCTCACAGCTGTACAGATTCACACAGGTTACTCATAGGCAGGGGTCATAAGTCAGGACATTACCCCTATTGTGGTGTATGGGCAGGTTTGTAGCCACCCATTTTTGTGTTTACAGCCAGGGATAGTATGTTCACATGGCTGTGTTTTGGACTTTGCACATTCCATGCTGCCCATGCTCCCACCCCCTTCTATTATTCTATCATCTTCCATACATTATCCAAACATTCTCTGAAACTTTCCCTATAGTTATCACCTCATCACAGCTATGTCTTGGTGTTGGTCCACAGTTCATGCAGTGGGACATGGTGGACATGTTACTGTGGTTTGTCCACATGGTCTTGCATATGAGTTATGTGGAGTGTGTCATGTTGTTATTTGGGTGTCCATGACATAACATACATTGGCAGTACGGGTGAGATGCAGGCCTTTGGCAGAGGCCTGTAGGCCATTTGGTGGTGATGCAGGCCAGCTGTAGCAGGCCATTGCATTCTGTCACTCCTACATTCCCAGAATGTCATACAGTATATTCCCCTGGGGTGACAGGGTAGGTGTGCTAGGTGTTCATGCCAATACTTTCTATCAGTATTGATCAGGTGGTGTGGATGCTTACAGGGTGCTGCTTACAGCTAGGGACACACCTAGGTTCATAGGTTCATAGGTAGATACTGGGCTATCTGCCCGAAGGCATATATTAGCCCAGCCACATTGTGCGGTATTCACCGCCCCTTTGGTTAGTTCCCTAGGCCCTTGATCTAGCAGCTAGTACACTTGGCCCCTATCTAGTAGAGCTGTTGGTATGATCCCTTGTGTGAACTTTCTGTTACCCATCCACTCGTCAAGGTTCCTCTTGAAGAGTGATAGTGAGGGGCTCTGTCTTATGTAGATCGGGACCTTGTTTCATAACAAGGGAAGTCTTTGCGAAGGGAATCTATCCCTCCAGCATGTTCTATTCATTGTTGTGCTGAGGTTTATATCCCTAGAGCGTGTAGCTTGAGTACATTTGGTTTTGCTAAGATGAAGCATGTTCAACAGTTCTGGGTTGGACATGGCTCTGTATGTTAGACAGAGATCGCCTCTGAGAAGGCAGTATGCAACAGAGAAAAGCCTTAGTCTTTTCAATCATGCTGCATAGGGCAACTGTTTGAGGTCAGTAATCCTCTTAGTGAGGTACCTCTGTGGTCTCTCCAGCTGCTGGAGATGCCTGGCCAGGTACATTCCAATTGGTGCATTGTACTCAATAATGGGTCTGATGAGGGAAGAGTAGAGGGGCACCACTACATCTTTAGATCTTGATGCGAACCCTTTCGTGATCAGATGGGTCACATAGAAGGATTTTCTAACCACCTTGGCAACATGGTTATCAAAGGAAAGCTGACTATCTACTTGGGTCCCTAGATCCCTTATTACTTCTTCAGATATCAGGGGGTTACCTCCTATGTGGTAGTTCGCGGATACTCAGTTTTTTCCAAAGGGGATTACTACACATTTTTTAGCATTTAGCTTGAGACCATGGCTTTGACACCATGCATCAGTCTCATTTAGGCCCTTCTGGAGGATATCCACGTCAGCCGGAGACTCTATTATAGCACCCAGTTTGCAGTTGTCCGCAAACGTGGCCAGCCACAGCCCTTCAGTGCTTGCCTGTACTTCTGAGAAATATATGCCAAACAGGAGGGGCCCCAGGACAGAGCCCTGAGGCACACCACTCATTACTGGTCTGGATTTGGACATAGATCCCGCTACTCTTACTTTGTGGGCTCTGTCTGAGAACCAGTTTGCGATCCATCTTGTGATGTAAGGGTTTATGCCCAGGTTGGTGAGTTTATCAATAATACTCGAATGGGGAATGGTGTCAAATGCTTTAGCAAGGTCAAGGTGGCACCTGCACTGCATGCTGCATTCTTTCGCTATTGCCATGCACAGGTGGGGGTCATATTGTACCCATTCCCAAGAGCAGGGATAAGACCGGAAGGTACCTGTGGGTGGTGTTTGGGTGAGCTGGGTGCATGTGTGCTATGGACACTACTTGCATCTGACTTATCGATATGCATGGGGCATTCCAGTTATGCTGGCTTGTGCAGGGACATTAGCTGTTTCTCAATACATCAGTCCTATCACCTGTGTGATCTGCAAGTGTTCGGCCAGACAACATCAGTATTCTCTACAACAAGCCCATATAATGTGATGCATAACTGTATGTACAATTCGAAGAGTGTGTCCATTTCATGGTTACACATTATACACTGTATGTCTGGGGTACTTTTCCCTGTGTACTGCTTGTATATCTAGCCCAACAGTCATGCCATGTCCATCTTTCAGATAGTGACACATATTACCTCCATACATTTACAATGGCTTACTGCTAGAATGTGTTATACTGGGGAGCATTGTCTTTGGCACTGCAGTTGTGAGGACTTGGTCCTGTCATCAGCAGTAGTGGGAAATGGCCACCAGGTCAAACCTCAACATGCATACATACTGACCACTCTCACACAATATGAAACACATACCAACCTAACACAAGCATACCTGCATATTGTACAAATGCTACAATCTATCCTGCTACCTTGGCCACCTCAGGTCATATGTGCTCCACTGGTATTATACCTACACATACATGTTACTACATGTCTACATCAGATTGTAGGGGGGCCCACCTGACTGTTACTACATTTCTACATAGAATTGGGGGGACACACCTGACTGTTACAATGTGTTTAAATCAGATTGGGGGGGGCACACCAGACTGTTACTACATCTCTAAATAGGATTGGGGGGGCATACCTGACTGTTTCTACATTTATACATAGGATTGCGGGGGGGGGGGACACACACCTGACTGTTACTACATTTCTACTTAGAATTGGGGGGGAACACCTGACTGTTACAACATGTCTACATCGGATTGGGGGGGGACACACCAAACTGTTACTACATTTCTACATAGGATTGGGGTGGGGAACACCTGACTGTTTCTACATTGCTACATAGGACTGGGGTGGCACACCTGACTGTTTCTACATTTCTACACAGGATTGGGGGGGCACATCTGACTGTTTCTACATTTCTACACAGGATTGGGGGGCACACCTGATTGTTTCTACATTTCTACATAGGATTGGAGGGGCACACCTGACACTTGTACACATTTGCTATGTCTGTACTGGTATGTCAGGTACTCCATTTCATTCGGTATTGTAACCTATCATGCTGACTAGAGGCATATCAGTGTACTACAGGTCTTAGGTTTGATTGACCTACATATCAGTTTCTGACTTCTTCCCTTCAGAATTAACATCTCACTGCATGACCTGATGTAGTCTGTCTGTGTAGGCCTGGGGAGGTGGTTACCCATAGCCATCATTCAGAGGCCTTAGCATGGCCTTTGTTTGTGTTTGTCTACACCTGTCCTGCTCTCTGAGACTGTTGTTGGGTATGTGAACCTCCATGACTGGCATGTGTGTGTGTGTGTCATATGGACACACATGTGGCCCAGCACATTTCCTGCAGTGGGTTTTGTCACCATGTGTAGTACTGGCTAATATGGTGACACCAGTATTTGTTACAGATCACATGCTGCCACTATAGGTGTCTACTATCTGCTGGCATCCCATTCAGCCACCCAATTCCCTTGCATGCTCACATCCATACTTTAGATACAAGTAACAACACATACTACTCCATTCAGCAATTAGTAAGAAGAGTGACTTACCTTGTGAGTGTGCCAGTATTGAGGATGGTGCTGGAGAGCTGTCTATGTCAGATGCACATAGTACACTCTCTATATATGGTTGAGCACAGGTAGTGTCATGTTTGGCATCCCTTTTACTGTATGTGCGCGTCAGAGAAAGGTGTCATTCCCTGGGTCCCTCCTGTGTCAGTGTATGTGCTATGCATTGCCTCTTTGCCAAGGCCAGGACCTACTGGGCATGCCTCCTTCTGCCTACTGGGGCAGGCTCAGGTTGTTCCTCCTCTGAGTCACTCTGTGCCTGTGCATGCCTTGGCAATGGTGGGGGGCTGTGTGGCCCTGCCCAGTGCTGTTCCTGCTGTACCTGTTTCCTCAGGATCATATTGTGTAGCATGGCACATACGATGACAATTTGAGTACATGAAGCTGGGGAGTACTGCAGGGCTCCACCGGATGTGTTCAGGCATCGGAACCATGACTAGAGCATCCCAAACACACGCTCTATTATGATTCTAGTCTGTGCGTGTGCCTCATTAAGGAGTTCTTGTTTGGGTGTGTGTGCATTTCTGATGGGTGTCATCAGCCATGACTCCAGTGTGTAAACAGCATCCCCCAGTAGGTGACCATGAGGGATGTCCCCATTGGCAAATCTCTGGTACAGCTGTGTTAAATGCCAGATGTGGGAATTATGATAGCTTCCAGGGCAGCCAGCACACACATTCATTATTATGCCCTGGGCATCGCACATGACCAGCCAAAAGATGGAGGGGAAACCCTTGCGGTTGCTGTAGACCATACCCCGCTCACTGGGTGGTGCTTTGATGCATATGTGCATGCAGTCTATGGCACCCACTACCTCAGGGTATTCTGCTATTTGGTGGAAGAGACGCATATTGCTGGCCAATGCCTCATGGGTGTTGGGGAAGTATACGTGCTCACTGGCATGTGCTGACATGGCATCCAGGAAATGGTAGAGTACCCTAGTTGCTGATGTCTGTGAGATCCCCATGATATCCCCAGCTGGTCTTTGGAAGGTACCTGTGGCTAGTATTCTTAGGCCTACACATACCTTGGTATCTGCTGGGATGGGTTCCCCTGTGTTAGTTCTGTGTGTCAGGTGTGGCCAGCAAAGCTCAACAATTTGCTGTAGGAGGTCCCTGTCCACCCTATAGCACTCCACTATCTCCAGCTCATGTAGCCCCTGGTAGGTTATCCTGGGTCTGTACACTTTTCTCCGTCTCCTCACTGTGAGTTGGCCAACAGCATTCTCATCCTCACCACCCTCAGCCTCTTCCATATGTTGATGTATGATAGCTACTGCAGCCCCTATCATTTTGTAGTTTTTGTTTGTTAACATTTCCCCACTTGTATACACCGGTGGTGTAGAGTATGTGGGAAAAACAGAGGTAAAGGTGTTTGCAGAGTTTATAGTAGTGTTCTGGGCTGGGCTGGTCTGCTGCCTGTGTAATTGGCTGATTCTGATACATTTTACCTGCCAGCTATGCTAGTTCTCCCTGATTATCTTCCTACTGCTGTTTTCCCTTCCCATTGCTTTCCTGTTTAAGCCCAGGGGTGTGCCATGCAAACACAGTGCTCAAATGTGTACAGGGCTGCTATTTCCTGGTTTACTTTTTTTTTTCCTTTAAAACCCATTGTGCGGCATGCACACCCTTAGGCAATGTAAAGAGTGCTAGGCAATCTCAGACACACCCTCTTTCTTAGCTTTGCTAAGCTAAGGGCAAACCCAAGCCACATGGCTCCAATCCACTTACAGTATGCCTGACGCACCCTCCTATGATGTCAGCTAACTCCTAGGCTTGCACCAAGCTATTCCTGCTCTTACACTGTTGGGTGCTGACTAGCATTTGCATAGGATTGCTTGCTGATGCATAGTTACAGGTCCCATACTGAGCTTCCCCCCTTAGCAACCACTATTCACTGGCCATGTTGTCTTCTATCTGCCATTGACTATAATGGCAAAATAGTGATTTTGGTTAGAATGCTTATTTCAGTTTTTTTTTTTTCGCCTGATCCGTTTGCATGCTGCCCTATACTTAAACAGCCAAAATAGGCTAAAAAAAAAATGTTATTTTTTTAACAGTTTTCCATGCCAATGGCCATATATTTGGCCATTGGCATGCTTTACACATTATATACACCCTTTATTTGGAGCTGTTATAGCTCCGTTTTGTAGTTTGCAGAAATGTACTCGGTTACTAACCGAGTACATTTCTGCAGATTACACTAGTCCTGCACATCTGGCTGACAGCTTCCTAGATCACAAATTCACCTCATTTGGATGGATTTCACCTGCAAATGGGGGAATTTGTATACAGGAGCTGAGTCCGTGCAGGACTAGTGCAGGACTGCTCATGCACGTCCCTGCAGCTTATTCCTGGATCACACAGTGGACATATTGCCTGCTGGAGCTCCTGCACTAGTCCTGCACACCGTGCAGGGCTTGCTGAATCCAGGGGATAGTCTTTACTTCTTTTCTTGTAACATCCACATTTAATGATATCCACATTCATTTTATCTACTTCTTTTATACCTTTGAAAAAATCTTCATTACACAGCTTTCCCCACAACTTTTTTACTCTTTTACATTTCAGAAACACATGTTCCATAGTTTCTTCTTCTTGACAATGTAAATATACTCTTATCACTTTTCTTTTTATATGACATATTTACTTTTACTGGCAATTTATCTTGTACCAGTCAACATAAAAAAAATCTTGGCATTCTACTTTCTGATTACATCATTTGCTTCTTATTTTTACAGCTTTATTTTTTTCACCTGTTAGATTTTCCCATGTTTTTACATAGTAATAGTTTATCATTACATTGTTATACTATACTATACTTTACACTATACTATATTTTATTATCTTTTCCTATATCGTCATTTTTATTTTCCACAAAAAAAATTGGTAACATTTTATTTTTTCATTTATTCACTCTTTTTCTCTTTTACTCTTTTTTACCATACCCCAAATGTTATCATACTTACATTTATATAATTTTGCTACTAATTTCTCATCTTTTTTATTTATCCACTTTAATACTTTGTACAGATTTAATGAAGCAGCATATACCACTGGGTTAATTAACCCTAAACCTTTCTCTATATTAAAACACAAAACTCACTTTTTACTGGGTTTAATCTAGAACCCCATATAAATGAAAAAAAATCTGCAATAATTCCTTTTCAAATACTGTTGGCAACATAAATACACTTGCTAAGTTTGCTATTTTTCCATCAGTACCGAATCTGTCAAGTAAGCCTTTTTTCTGAATGATAATTTATATGTTCTCCAGAAATGACAGACTTGTTTTATTTCTTCTATTGTTTTTCCTGTTGAATTCTATTTGCAACTTTATTCCCAAATGTTATACCTAACATAGAAATTTCATTCATTATAAATATATACCCCCTATCTTTGCTACATCATTTAATTTTTTTACTTTATTCTTTATTTAAAGCCATCCATATCACTTCTAGACACTCATTTGTGCAAATTATTACTTCTTTTACCCAAATTGTGTTTTGTGCAATTATTAGAATTTCATCTGTATATCTGAACTGGAATGTTTAATACTTCATTTGTTATATAACTCACTTCCTTCATTTTGCAATTTATTTCACATACTGTCACATTGATAACTAATGCAAAGAGTATACAACTCATTGGGCATGCCTGTGTTAAACCACTCTTCATATGCAGCACTTGGCTTAACCAGCCATTTACAAGTATTTTGACTTTATTATTGCTATATTCTGACATACATAATTTCATAACTTTCTCATTCATATTCTTTCATTGTTACCCATAACATTTCAGGTCCAATTGCATTAAATGCTTTATTCAGATCTCTTATAATTGTTTTAACTTCTTCTTTTCTATTTATAATATCATCCACAATTCTTTTCATTAATAATTCTTGATAAGTCTCTCCCTTTAAACTATATATACTATCTTCCATAATATTTTCCATTTTAGTTTCAAATCTCTTTTGTATTATTTTCATAAAGACCATATAATCATTATTATTCTATATTTAACTGACTTCTATGTTCCTTCCTCCATATGAATTTAAGTATCCCACTACGTAATTATTTATGCATAAAACCTTAATTTAATCTTTCATTCAAAATCTTTAAAAACAATTTTTTTGTCACTTCCTTCAATTTGTATACATTTCATACCCTATTCCATCTGGTCCTGCAGTTGAATCTACATTTAGTCCTGCAGCTGAATCTATATTTACTTGTCATAATACTTTATCTAGCTCATTTAAAAAAAACTGATATTCCAATTCTTTATTCTCTTTTTCTGTTCATTTTTTTTACTTTCGCGGGTTCTTTCTAGTTCTCTTTTTATAGTTTTTTTTATTTCTCTTAATTACACTACCACCTTCCTTTACTAATCTGCTTAAGATCTCAATACTTCTCTTTTTCCTTGTAAAAGCATCTTTGCTTTTATAACGATTCTTTTACAATTTTGTTTAATTAGAGATTCTTACAGACTCTCTTTGTTTTTATGCTGTTTGCCCTGGCTGCTGCACTGTTTTATTTGCTGTTTATATAATGATTCTTGTATTTTTTTCAGGATTTCTTTCATATAATTCTTTTTCTTTGTCAAAGTACTTTTATTGATCATTATATGTTCTTTTATATTTTTATCTCTACTTTTCTCACATCATATTGCCCTGTAAAAAAACATTTTTTATATTTTTCCTTAAACATCATCCACCATTCAGACCAATTTTTATAAAATTCTCATAGTAATATGATGTTTCCATAATTATATTACTAATCTTTTTTCTTCTTCATTTCATGCTTTCTCACTTATCCTTTTTATTTCTTTGTCTATTTGTACATATTCCTTGCTTTCCTTTATCTCTAGCCGCATTGCAAGATGATCAGAAAATCCTGTTTTAACTACATCCCCTACTTCTATAACTAAACTTTCTGCTACCATAAAACAATCTATTTCAGTTCTAAACATGCCCCTTTTGTAAGTCCATTAATTTTTGTCCCAAAGTTCTAACTTACCACATCTTATAACTTATAACATTTTTATATAATTTCCTTTCTTTTTATGCTTGCCTCTTAAATCACAATTAAAGTCTCCTGTTACTGTAATATTCATATTTAATACTACATAGTCCAAAATCTGATGAAATAAGGTTTCCCTTTCATTATAGTTAGCATAAGTATATAATGTTATAATTCTATAGACTTGATATTTCTACTTTAAATCTAAAATGGTTAATCTTCCCATTTTCTGCTAAAGTTGCATCCAATATCTTTATTGTACTTCTACAGAATATGGCTATTCTAGAA
This sequence comes from Protopterus annectens, assembly GCF_019279795.1. Taxonomy (NCBI): domain Eukaryota; kingdom Metazoa; phylum Chordata; order Ceratodontiformes; family Protopteridae; genus Protopterus; species Protopterus annectens. The sequence continues at coordinate 1,938,528,200 of NC_056737.1, read as the reverse complement.
CATCTCATTTCCCAAATTCCAAATTATCTTTCCTCCCCATAGTTTCTCTGTTCATAATCTTTCTTCATTTGTTAAAAAATGTTGTGTCTTCTAATATAATTACACCTACATCACATGCATAATATCATTCCAAAATCCCTATTCTTCTTACTATATTCTTAATGCTACACATTTACGGAAAGCACCCTGAGGTTTTCATTTTCCCTTAGATTTATGGGTTCATAGCTAATTACTAGGCTAGCTTTCTTGATAGATCATTCTAGGCCTAAGCAATTTTCCTCCCAAAGCTAAGAACCAAACACCTTAACCATTATACCAACCATCAATCATTAGTTATATACTTACTTTTCATCTATTTCCTTTTTTTTCTTTTGTATGTATCCCTTTAAATTTTCTTTTTCTGTCTTTCATCATTTTACCAATAGGATTCTTTTTTTGCTTTTACTACCTCTCAATTTATGTCTTCTTCGTCACTTATTTCAGAGCCCTCTTCTATGTCCTCTTTATTGTTTTATCACATCTAATTTTTTTCTATTTCTACTACTTCTAAAATTTGTTCTCTTTGTTCATCTTATTCTCTTTCATTTCCCTTACTCTTATTTTCATTTTTGCAATCCACCATAAATGTCCAATTCTGTTACATTTATAACATTTAAATTCAAATTTTTGCACCATGTCACATTTCCCCACAAATATAACATTTTTTATCACAGTTACTTATCAAATGTCCTTATTTTCCACAAAAAAACATGCTTTGGGTTGTCCTCAGTATTTTACACAGCTATTCCCCTCCACATTTAGCATGCTTGGTATATGTATAATTGTTTTCTCTTCCTATTGTTAACACAATATTACAGTCCCATCCACCAATCCATAAACCTCTTTTTGTCATAAATTTTTGTAATGTCCAATACTTCTTTATATAAAGTTTTTCAAATGTCCTTTCAAAGTCTCTCTTTCCACCTCTGAAGTTGTACATGAATTTTCTTTTTTGTTTCTCTGTTAAATGCTTTTATTATATAAAGATTCCATGGGTTACGTCTTTCTTTTTTCATATTCTCCAGAAATTTTTCCATTGAAAAAAATAGTCTCAAACATAATGTCACAAAATGCATCTTTGTAATAAGAATAAATGCTCTTACCTCATGTGCTTTTACACAAAAAAGAAACTATTACATTTTCCCACACTTCATACCTGTCCATTTTTTATCTTCTTTACTTTGAAGCCTTACCATTTACTTCTATTTTTCATTTTCTTCTGCCTTCTTTTCCACTACTCCCCTTTTAACTTCTTTTACTTTCTCTGCATATGTTTTCTTTTCCATCTCACCACTATTCTTCAGGAATGTCTCTGCATCCTCCTTTTGTATTATCACCATAATGTCCCCCCAGGAAACATCTCCTTTATTTTTTGGCTCATTGTGCACCGCAATTTCTTTAAGTAAATCATCTTGCAACTATCTAGACTGGAGGGTTGTAATTATGCATCCATCATTTGCTGACTCAACTTCATCAAACAGATTGTTTGAAACATCTCCTCAGAATCCTGCATAGATTCTGTGGTCTCAGTATTTGCTTTCTCCTCCATTTCTCTCATCACTCTGTTATCTCATTCTCTTTCTCCTTCTCCCTCCTTGTTTCTTCAGGCTACCTCTGCACCTGGAACAGAAACAGGAAGTATAAAATGGGTCCCACTTGCAACAGTGATGAGTGGGGGAAGGTTCCCGATGCCCTGGCCAAATTTCCCCTAGCAGTATAAATACCACCCTGGGTCCCCTCTGAAAAGAGCCAAATAGCCTAGTGGGACTAATCCAGTCAACAAAGGATACATAAATAAATAAATTAATTAAAAAATGATAAACCTTTGTGTTGGTCAAAATGGCTGCATGAGTCAAAAAAAAAAAGAAAGAAAAGAAAGGAGGTCATAATTAATTTTACTTAGCAAAACATACTTCTAAAATATTTATATTACAAAATGAATCACTGAATATGATTTAGGATCAAAACAATGTTAAATTCAGTAAAGTATGCATTTTCAAAGGCAATAAATATAAAATTTGCTTATCACAGAAAAAACTAAATATTGAAATAATAACTTGTAATTTTCATATGCAAATGTTATTTAAAATGGAACAATATTGCACAATTTTCATGGAGAAGTATACATGATCATGTTAATGGCATTTTGCAGCTACTTTGTAACTTTTCACATAAAGTGACAAGCTAGTTGCTAAATACAGAAATGAGTAAATCAAGTGAATAAATGTCATCTAAAAAATGGGTAAAAGCACAAACAGATATGTGTAAACATTCATCAGGTGACTTGGGATTGCGTAAGCAAACATAAAGAAGCAAAAAAGCACAGACACATATGTGTAAACATTCATCAGGTGACTTGGGGTTGCGTAAGCAAACATAAAAAAGCAAAAAAGTACAGACACATATGTGTAAACATTCATCAGGTGACTTGGGGTTGCGTAAGCAAACATAAAGAAGCAAAAAAGCACAGACAGATATGTATAAACATTCATCAGGTGACTTGGGGTTGCTTAAGCAAACATAAAGAAACAAACAGTGTTTCAAAGTAAAGACAGAAATAATAAGCATGTATTGGCACAAAAATTATTACCTTTATTTGTAAGTGTATGGAAAATAATTGTGTACTAATGTGAGTACAGAAGAAAAACCTTCATGGTAAGGAAATGCATGCCATTGAATGCAAATACAATTATAAATGTCTGAATATGTTGATGTGACGAAGTTTGGGAAGCTTATATTGAAAAGATCAGATTGTATTATACACTTAATGACATTCAGAATTTTAGAAGAATGACAAGGTTGTAAATGCTATGGATAGGGTTGCCACCTTTTCAAATGGCCAAAGTGGGACATTTTCGGAACACACATCAGATTTTACCAGCTTACACATACCCACCGTCAGTACAAAGGTTAGAACTTTACTTTTTTGCCTGAATAAAAGCTTATTCTTGTAGCAGTTTAGTTGCTTATTCTGTTTCTTGTAACATTTAGATATTTTAGATACAGAAATAACTATTTTATGCAACTATTACATAAAATATGGGACATAATTATGTCCTACAATTTCAGGACATTTGCCATTTTTAATATTTTTGGTCAGGACACAGCTGCCCAAAGAGGGACTGTCCCTCGCAAAGTGGGACGGGTGGTAACCCTAGCTATGGATACTAAAACATACAGACTGTTGCTTAATTTGGTAACACCTGCCAAAACAGTGAAAAATTGTTTTAAAGAGATTTTGAAGACTTTACAGAAATATTCGAATCACAACCTTTGATAATTGTAAATCTTTTTAGGTTCCATAAAAATAATTAAATGAAACAGCAAAACATTCTTGAGTACACAGTAGAAACAGGAAAACGTAGTATTACTAATCTGGAAAAGGCCTAGCAGATACCCTGAAAGATAAATTTGTGTGCAGAATGTTTTGTGAAAACTTACAGAATAGGTTGTTTTCCATGGAAGGTTTGATACTGAAATTAACCATTAAATATAAAAAAGTATGACTAAAATAATATGCACATTACTGAAAGACAAATTAGACTTACAGAATGCAGTATGTGTGTGTGATATAAGTAAAATACCCATTACTTCTAAAAAATCAAGCATGTTCTTGGTGTGGCAAAATATTAAAAGAGCTAATATATATATATAGGTTTGAAATTAAAAGAGTACAAGAGATATCACAGAAAGGGGCCATACTGACAGAATGTGTAAGAGAAAATTACAAAAATAAAGGTTTTGTGTTTTAAATATGTGTTTACCTGGTCTGTCTGAGCTGGGAAACACATAAAAGGCCTCTAAATATTTTCTTTTGCAATTCACTGCACTTGATTTGCATGGTTCTGATAACTAGATAGCACAGAATAGATTCAGACCTGCTGAATCTAGTCTGTTATTGATATACTTGAGCACTAAACCAGCCATCTTACATTAAGAATGGCTCCCCTGCACCCTTGTGGCAGAAGAGTGTGGATCCAGCCTTGTCTGCGCTGGGGATTGCTGGAGGAAGGTTCATTGTGTGCTTTCCTATTGGAAAATTAGCTTAAAAGTATCTTAATTTTACCTTTATTTAAGCCTCACATTTGCACATTGCAGCACATCATACAACAGGGGTGCTCAATAGATGGAAAACCCTTGACACTCAATTTTTCCCTAGACATCTGTCAGTGGAACCCTCCAAAGCATCCTTACTGCACTACGGGTACACTGAGCAGTGTTGCTACACTTACCATTCATAGCCTTCAATAGAAGAAGCACCTTTGTTAGTCCTAGCACAAAAATGGTCAAACTAGCCCACTCCCTTCCCTAATAGTACATACAGTAAAATCCTGCTATAATGGACAGGCAGTTTCCCATCATTTCACAGCCAGCCTGATTGACATGGGCATCCTGAGGCAATGTAGTAATTATCTCATGTATACTTACAACCGCTCACTCCTAAAACAAACAAATACCCTATGTAAGACATGTAATTATGCTATGAAACTGGAATCAATTCTCTCACGTAACAACAAACCGGACATCAAATAAGTTGCTAGCACACACACACACTTCACCTCTCACACGAAATGAGGTCATGACACATAAACCCTTATGCATGGAGATACTCACTAGAAGCCTACCAAAACTCAGAGACCTCCCAAATATAAATGACTTGCAGGCACACTGCTATGCAAATAGAAACCACTACACATAATAACACACCCACCAGCATCTCAGCAAATAAGCCCCTAAGGTAAAACACCTCAAAACCTAATGTCTTGGTCATAGGTGACTCCATAGTGAGACACATAGATGTCCCCCTCACCAGACTGGACAAGGAGAAGGTCACAGTCAGCTGCCTGTCAGGTGCCAGAATCCATCAAATCACACATGCACTCAAGTCACTCAAAAACAAGTACTGTTATGACTCTGTCATAGACCATGTTGGGGTGAATGACTTGAGACATACCTCTGTGGACTATATGAAGAGAGATATGACTAAACTCTCAGATTATGTGTCCCTGGCAGGTATGACTCTAGCCCTAAGCAGCATACTACCTTCACTCAGGATGATGACACAATATAAACAAAAAATGATTAACTTCAACAATTAGCTTAGCTTGTGGTGTCAGTCCAGGGGGATCCAGCATCTGTCAGCCTGGGAAGACATGTTCGACAGGCCACACTGCTTTACCAGATATAGTCTGCAACTGTCTCCTCTAGGCTTTCGGATACAGGCAAAGGCACTTGCCTCCCCATAGAACCTTTTTAGGCAATGTCAAAACAACAACATTTTTGATGTAACAAAATCCACTCGAGACAAACTCAAGGTTCTGCTGCTTAATGCTAGGAGTGTAAACATGAAACTGCACTTCTTGGAAGACTTCCTTACCTTGAAAGATGCTGATGTCTGTGCAGTCACTGAGACATGGTTCAAGGCCATGGAGACCACCCCGGCCATGCAAGGATACAATGCCTTCCACATGTTTAGACCTCAAAATGAGCATGAAAGAAGCAAAGGTGGATGTGTATCCATCTTTGTTAAAGCCAAGTACACCTCGAGACTGGTCAAACAGTGCAACTCTCTCAAACTACTCCATGTCCAATTAACTGTAGACAAAATACTCTACCACATCATTGCTAGCTATAGATCTACCACCATGAATGAAGAAAAACATACCACCTACCTGGACTTACTGGAGACACTTGCCATACAGCCCAACACCTTAGCCATGGGAGATTTCAACAATCCTTCCATTGTATGGGTGACATACATGACCACTAACATGCACACCCAGAGGTTCTTGGACTTTGTCAGTACAAATATTCTGGAACAGATAGTCTGCAACCCCAAAAGGGGCTCAAATGTCCTAGACATAGTACTCACCAACATGAAGGGGTCACTGCACTCCTCCTCGCATGTGAGGCCCTCCCTGGTAAGGTTGGACCATAAATCAGTCTCATTTGAAGTAACTACTGAATCTGTCACCACCACAGGAGAAAAATAATAAAAAACTTTTCCAAACCAAACTACAGCCTACTAAGTGTTGGTATAAAAAGTTTTATACCCCCCACAATCACAGGCAACAGTGACTCCTGTGCAGAAGTGTACACAAATGCCCCTATAAACACTTAAGCAACATTATATACTTGGCTGTGCCTGACTGAATTAAAACCAGGTCCTCCTGGAGAAACAAGCCACCCTGGTGGACTTCAAGTATAAACAAATTATATAAAAAAGGAAGAAACTGATGCCTAAGAAGAAGAGGGAATTGACTCAGCAGAGGAAGGATTCCCTCCACAGCTTGAACAAGCAAATAAGAAATTGTGTAAAGTCCTCTAAAGCTAATTATGAAGGTAAAATAGTATCCCCAGCTAATGATAATCATAAGGCACTCTTTAACTATGTCTAAAATCTAAAAAAGAATGCCCAGCTATGTGGCAATTTGGTAGTAGATGGTATCACTCATACTATACCGGAGGAAATTGCCACCTGCTAGCTGACAGATTTGGTGCAAACTTCAACACCTGTCCCCAACAGCCATACCTCAATGCATACTTTATACTAGTCCACTGCCTAGTATCTCTAGAGATCAGGTCATACATGCACTCTCCAAGGACAAAAACAAGGCCTCATTGGGACCAGATAACATCTCAGATTGCTTATTAAGCAATCTAAAACAGAGCCTAGTGGACCCATTTGGCATTGTCTTTAACTGTAGCCTGATAACTGGCTTTTTTCCAGCAGAGTGGAGAAGAGCAACACTAATCCCCTTGCACAAATGGGGGGGGGGGGTCAACCCACCCTGGGAACTATAGACCCATAAGTTTAAACAGACTCATCTGCAAGGCCATGGAAAGAATCGTCATGGATCTTATCAACAAGGACATAGGTGACCTTAAACCCAACCCAGTTTGGCTTTGTTAAGGGTATATCATGCTTATTAAACCTAGTGGACTTCTTCAAGAAAGTCACCAAAACCCTGGATGAAGGTAAGACAGTTCATACTGGCTGTCTTGACCTAGCCAAGGCTTTTTAACCCAATCCCCAACTCAGGTATCATTAAGAAACTCTCCTAGCTGGAGATTAAACCTTACATCACTAGATGGGTAGCCAACTGACTCACCAACAGAACACATACTGTCAAAGTTGGTGACTTCAACTCTACCAGTAGGCCCATCACCAGTGGCATACCACAAGGATCTGTCCTGGGACCTTTACTGCTTGGAATCTATTTCTTGGAAGTACAGGCTAAAGTAGAAGGCCTTTGACTTACCAAGTCTGTTGATCATTGCAAATTGAGTGCAATCATTGAGTCCCCAGTGATGTTAACATATTACAGGAGGGGCTAGCACAGACAAATGACTGGTGACAAAGCCACAGTCTGAAACTAAATGCAAAAAGGTGCATTATTCTCCCCTGTAGCAAAGCAGAATTCCCTGCTAAGTGCAGTATTGACAGCACGGCCCTAAGTTCAAACCCAGTGGTGCAAGATCTGGGAACACAGGCAGATGGCAATCTGAACTTCAACTACCATGTTTCCACAGTGATAAGGAAAGCCTTCTATGCTGTGTATCTCATCAGTAAGGGCATTACATCCAGGTTTAAGGATGTTATAACTCCACTGTATATAACCCTCATTAGACCATTAATAGAGTACAGTGCTCCTTTCTTCATGTACCTCACCAGACACATGTAGCAGCTGGAGAGACCATAGAGGTTTCTTACCAAGAAAATACAGGGCCGCCAAACCATGACTTACATAGATAGACTGAAAGCCCTGTCACTGTACTCTATATCATACAGGCTGCTGAAACCCAACTTGTGCCTGGCCTACAGGGCAGTCTCTGACCCTGCCCTGATGAATATGCTGCACATCTACAAGCCAAATGGCACAAGAGTCATGTGTTCTAGGGATCTTAACCTAGCCTGTGACATTAACAGAACATGCTAGAGAGACAGCTATATCTGGATACTGCCTCTACTCTGGAATAAACTTCCAATTCACATGAAGCAAAGCTCCTCACTGGCCCTATTCAAGCGCAGCCTGGACAAATGGATGGGAAACTGCAAATTCACCCCAGGGGGTGGAACCCATGTCCCTCATGGACAGCCATAGTCGGTGTTTATTATAGATGCACTCTGAATTATATCCATCTAACCAAAGACAATTGAGGCAACTCCGGATTAACATGGCTAGGCTTGTAAGGGCTCTAGGGCCACTAGCTTAGTAACCTCCTATGAACCTATAAAATGGCATGGTAAACATAGGGTATAGAATGGCAATTATGATTCAAAATGTGTACAAAACTGGTAGATGAAGGAAGTCATGAAGGGTCAGACAAATGAAGTCAGATGCAGAAGATCAGAAGATTAATCTTATGATCTGTTATATTTGGAATTGTATAGTATCAGTACAACTGATAGAGGCTATATGAACTAGCAAAAGTGAAAGTTAAAATGGAAGTAGATATAAATGCTCCAGTGCCTGTGATTTCTGTGCAAGAGAATAAGGAGTAATTTTCATACATGACATTCGGTAAGCTAAATGTATTGTTAAAAACATATGTGAGGTAAATAGTGTCTCCAGTGGGCAAAACAGTTTTGCCTCTGACATATAAAGGCAAAACAAAGAAAATGGACCTGTCCATATGTGACACAGAAGGACCATCTCTGTAAAGTGAGGGTAAGAAAAAAGGAACTGAACTTGTACTTGAAGCTGCAGTTGGGACTGGAGGACAATAATAAACCTGTAATGAAAGTTGTCATAATTATTGGAGGATGCAATTCAACTCTTTGTTAAAGTCATGGAATAGAATGGAATAAAAGCATAGAATAAAGTACAACTAAATCCTAGGCCATAATTATATGTCGCCAATGCAGTGCCTGACACTCATAAATCTATTGTGAAAATGGAACTGCAGAGACTAGAAAGTACTGCTCTGTTGTATAAAATGAAGTTCAGTGAATGGGCAGTATTCCTAGGAGCAATGTAAAGAGGAAATCAAAGGATTCTCTTATATGCTATGATTTCAAATTCACTACTAAACCAGTATTGGGGACTGCAAAGTATCCCCTTGCCAAGAACTGAAGACACTTCTTTGTCTCTGATTGGGGAAAGTACAATGCAACCCTTACCTAAACAGAGCCTATTTATTTGTATATGTTGATCCTTTTCATTAACAGATATTATCTGTTTGTACTTATTATTACTGTCAGTGAATTCAAGACCAGGATTACACTTATCCAAGGTGAAAGAATTACATGATGCTTCTTGGACTCCAGCTGGATCATGTAAAAGAATATATTGTCTCGCATTGTTTTTCTTCTAGTGTTTTGGGTTTCCAATACCACAAAGGGAATGGCTCCCATTCCTAAGCCAAAGTATGATTAAAGTTCACGAAATTAGTATTGTTTCAATCTTTGATGTTAGCTGGAAGTGTTCTTCACAGCAACCACAATATACCCAGAATTGACTCCTTATGAAGTTACATGTTATCAGTACATGTTATCAGAAACATATCTAAGTACAATTGTAAATTCTTTTTTATAAGACCTGTTGCTGCTACTATTACTGGAACTGTCTGGATATCCTTCTTCCAGATCACCCTCGTTTTCACCTGTAAATCTTGGTATTTTATGACTTTGTGTCTCTCTGTACATAAGACACTGTATTCACTGGTTGTAGCAATTTCAATGACCAATGCTACTTTTCTCTTCTTTTCATGGACTACTATATCTGGTTTTCTCGCATCTATTTTTGAACTGTTGGTAATGGGTGATTTTATGTGATATAAACTTCATTTTCTGCAATGCTTTGTGGCTCATGTTTCCAATGCTTTTGAGTTACTTCAGTATTATAATGTTTCCACAATCCCCAATGCAATAGTCTTGCCACATTATTATGCCTTTTAGTATACAGTCTTTCTGCTATTAGTGTATCACACCCAGCAAAAGGATATGTGCCTGTTTCACAAAATCTGTATTTGTCTGTTTCTCCTACATGTTCAATGGATTTTGTAAACCCATGTGTATGTAGTCTACTATCATGGGCCGCCAATATTAACCTTTTGTCTTTTGGTTTAAATTTACCTCTCTTTAACTATTCCTTTATTCGGTCCTGATCAACATGAGGTTGTTCCAAGAGTTTTCTTTACTTGCAACTATCTCTATGCATTTTCCACATTTCTTGCCTTCTTATCTGATCTTTCACCTTATATTATATATTTTTTTGGCACATTCTGTTGCAGCCTAATTTTTATCTAGTTCTGGTTTGATTTCCATTCCTGCTTCTGCTAAATATCGCAGGGACATCATCTTAGACTTACTCTTCTCATGTTTTAAAACTTTTCACTTTGTTTGGATCTTGTGAGGTCAGGAGATATGTATGCAGTCCTATGACTGCAGATCTATACATGTAATCAATTTCAAGGAGGCCCATATCTCCTTCAGAACAGAAAATATGTAATCCTAGTATACATTGATTTTTATATATCATTTGATAAGCATGAAGCATTTTTCTTGTTTTCCTTGTCCAAATGATCCAATACCTTTTGGGGCCAATCATTCCCTCCAAAACTGTAAGGATAGGAAGAGCAAATTGGTGTATAGCCTGGACTTTGATCCTAGATGTCAGAGCTCCTTTCAGTATTAATTTTAGTCTTCTAAAATATTCCTAAGTTTTATTTGCATTTGTTTATGTTTTACTGTTTATCCTCCATCAGTTCCCAAATAGTTATGCACTCCCTCTTGCTCAAGTTCCTTTATATCACATTCCTGTTCCAGACTGATATTTTCTTGGTGCTGCAAGTTTCCTGCTTTAAATGATGCTTTTGCACATTTATCAAGACCAAATGACATTCTTACATCATCTGAGAAAGTTTTGAATACTTGTAGTTGTGTTTTCATTTCCTCATCTGACAAACTATACAGTTTTAAATCACCCACAAAAAAGATGAAAAGTCTTTATACTTTGTAGCTTTCTGAGACAAATGGTACCCAAGACCTAATCTGTTAAGTAGACAACTTAATGGGTTAAGGGCAAGAAAAAAGAGCAATGATGACAAAGACTCACCCTGGAATATCCCCATTTGAATGTTTATCTCTGGAATAATAGTTTGCCCTTTATCATGGCTCAGCTGCAAAGTGGTTTGCCACTGTTTCATGGTCACTGTAATGTAATTGATCAAGGTAGGTGTATCTTATACATCTATAGGCACTACTTTATCCATGTATAGATCATCAAAAGTATTAATTTTAGAATAGTATTTAAGTTGTGAGTAGTATGTCATTAGTAGGTAGTTTTATATTTGACAATATAATCCTTAACTTGGACATCTAGTAAATCTGTTTGTCTCCATAATTGCCTATGTAAGTTAGAACTTGGGTAATAAATGTAATAAAATTCCTAATTTTTACTGTCTACAAGTGTTTACAAATGTCTACAAATGTCATTGTGTCATGAATTCTTCCAACTGCCATCATCCCTCCCTATTTTCTATATGTTGAATATTAATACTATTATCTGTCTAGAATGACTGCTTCCGATACATTACCATAAACAAATATTTCCTAAATCACTATTTATTCAGGGAATTTTAAAGTAACAAAAATTGCCCGTATTATAAGTACAGCAAGATATAAAATGATATACTCTGATCAGGTTTTATCACATACAAAAGGATTAAAGGCATCTGTGCTTTGATAACTTACAGCTATTTTTTCAGTCAAATGTGGTGTACTGGGTTTTCAGAGCATATCTCTTCATTATGTAGTACTTGCATAATAATTTGAGGGGTAGCTTAGCCTTTGCTGTTTTTCAGGTTTGTTTATACCATGCTAGCTATGAACAGATTATTTCATTTTCTTCCTAATAAATATGATATTTTCAGAATACCTTTAGCATAAAAACAGTTTTATTGCATTTTGTTAAAAATATTTGATCATTCTTAGAAAATGAAAATCAAAGTCTAAATCTACTGTACTAGATGTAGTGAATATAGTAACAGAGATAAAACAACTGCAAGTGGGATCTTTAGAAAAGGGTAGGAGCAAATTATGTAGAAAAATGGGAATTGTGGGAACAATACATGGAAATAATGTTTTGGAGGAGGAATGATGTTTAAAAGAAAGCAGCATTTGAATGAGCTTTGTAATGTTTGACTGACAATGACTGGATAGATTATAAGTGATGTATAATGTTTGCAACTAAAATATGTTGATATGGTTTGTTTTCATTTATATAAATGCATGTTCTCTTGTGTCATAAGTGATAATTTAATAACTATTTTTCTTGTTTAAAAAAACAAAACATTTGATCATTCTTAGAGAAACCTACTGAACTGCTAGGAAAATATGTTAAAAATAAAAGTGACCTGTGTTTTGTTTAGTAATGAAAGGAATGGAAAACTAAACAAGCTTCAAAACTACAGGACTTTGCCATCTTGTAGCAATGTGTTATTCTGGCAAAAAATAGTTCTTATTTTAGTAAATAGTAGAAATAGTTGCTTATTAGATTTAGTAAATGGAAGCTTGGGGTTCCAGTACTCTAGCTTGCAAACAAAATTTGACAAGTAAAAGTTAACATGTGCCTTTATCTTTTTGTTTGCATGATCTGTATTTGATGTGAGAAGTATTTGCTGCTTATCTCAAAGAGTTAAGAAGCAAGTTGTAGGACCACAACATTAAAAAATCAGTATACTGAACTTAGGTCATATATATTTTCAGTATACAAAAGGTATCCTGTAATTCTTTTTTTTTTTTATCATAGCAAATAACAAACCTCTAGCAATTATTTTCCTTTGGTAATAAGACATAAGTAAGATTCAATATTATAAAGCACATGATTGATGTAACTGGACAAAACACATAATAAAAGTCCACTTAAGAAAAATCTCATTTATTTATTTTTCTAAGGTACAGAGGGAATTATGATAATCTTCTGTGGTCATTATTTTAGTTAAGTCTGACATATCACTGATGTTTAAAAAGGTCTGATTTAATGGATTAATGATAATATTAATAGTAATATTAGACTTGCTTACAACAAGAATCATAACTACTTTAATTTAATGGTAAACCTGTAAAACTCTCAGCATGTCTTGAAATACTATAATGCATTCTGCTTTCTTTACAAGATCTAAAAAAAACTTCTTTAGATACCTATTCATAAATTGGTTGCTTTAGAAGTGTTTGTCATTTCTGTTTGGAAATGTAACTTAATACAGTCTCAACAATATTAAGGTATATAAAACAAGCAAATACGTTTCTTTCCAAAAGATTTACTTTTTAATTTTTCTCATTTGATATCTAGTCATCAAGAAATTAATTCAGATACATTTTTTTTCTTTTTCTACTTGGAAAATTTACTATAATGCGATCTCTATTTTTTAGCTTAGTAGATGGGCAGACCCATATACCTTTTTTAGCCATGACCTTGGTTCAAAGGCATACAAATAAGTCAATACAGTAGTACACATAAATGATGAACAAAGATAAAACAAAGAAGTAATTAATAAAATACACTAAATTCTAAGAGAATATATTTGGTGTAACATTATCAAATTGTGTATAGAATACTATAAATAATCAGCTATGAACACAATGGAAAAACAATTTTAAAATAATAAATTAAATAACTTTGAACTGAAGGGTACAAAGGTACCATAAGGAATGACAATTGTGAGAAATTGTTGTTTAACACTTTTATTGAATTATCACTTAAGATATAGGCAAACATATATTTATATAAAAGAAAACAAGCCATACTAACATTTTGCCAGTTACATACATTATACATCACATATATTCTTTTCATCAGTCCACTATTACATAAATTGTTCAGTTCCTACCTTCTCTTAAACCTCACTTCTCCTCCAAAGTATTATTCTGCATGTGTTGTTGCCACAATTTCCATTTTTTTTCTGTGAAATTTGCTCCTACCCTTTTTTAAAGATCACACTTCCAGTTTTTTTATTTATGTTATAATATTCAGTACTTCAAATACAATAGATTTAGACTTTGATTTCCATTTTCTAGTAATTTGTTTTGCAGCCACCAGAATTAAACTTAACAAGACCTTACTATATCTAGGCAACTCAGATCCTTTATCCCAGCTCAAAAAATAATTTCCATAGTTACACCCATTGTTTCACCCAACATTTCTGACAGAGTAGTCTGTAGGGAATGTTTAAAGTCTGCCAACTCATTACACTCCCAAAACATATGTTTCCAGTTACCTCATTCTTCCCTATTACACCTCCAGTATTTGTCATCTACCTGAGGAAAAATTCTTTTGAGCCTGCTTTGGGTATAAAAGTGGATCAACTTCAGTAGACTGAATCAGCAATACATCAAAATTTAAATAGCTGAGACAAAAAAAAAAACTACAAGTGGAAAAGAATGACCATTCACAATGACAGAAATAATAAGTATGAAAAAGCTACTGCACATGTTACACAGAACTCCGACCTTCTGAATGTACATCATGGCACAGTTACAAAAACAGTTACTTTACTTAAAGGAATCATATACAAACAAAAATTTAGCCTCTTCAACATTTTTGCAGAGGGGCAAGCCTCCCTGCAAATTATATATACCAACTCCAAGATCACACTACAGTAGAGAAAAGAGTAAGTTTACCGATCCTCACTGTACAGCGATCTCCATTCATAAGCATGCAGGTACATTTTTTTCTGTTTTTTTGTAACTGCACTGCAATATACATTCAGAAGGTCAGAGTTCTGTGTGACATATGCAGTAGCTCTTGCATTCTTATTATTTCCGGCATTGTAAATGGTCATTCTTTTCAAATTTAGTTTTTTTCATCTTGGCTATTTAAATTTTGATATTCTAGTGATTTTGTCTACTGAAGTAGAGCCATAAAAGTTCCTATGCAGACACCAAGCAAAACTCCTGAATTTTCTCGATGTTGTTGCATATTTGGGAGACATATATATGTCTTCTATTTGTTTCCTTGTGACTTGCTTATCAAATCTATTTTCCCAGTCTTTTCTAATCTCTACTGATTGATTCCTAATAGTTATCATGCAATATTTATATGCCCTACTAATTATCCCTTTTTTACATTTCCCTTCTAGATCCCCCAGATTCATCCTTACTGTTGCAAATCAAGTTCTACACCCAGCCTATAAGTAATATTCCCTGCTGAAAGCTGATTATTTCTCCCCAAATGTTTGTAACCTCCATAACATCAGTTCTTGGTATAATATAAATACATGCAAGCATAATTCTCCTTCTTTGACAGTAGCCCCTTACTACTGCAAATCTACCATTATTATGTTTTCCTTTCTTCTGTCACTATTGGAGCTCCTCTGGCAATTAGCAGAAAATTATTTTCCATTTCCTTTGTCTCTGATATGTCTATTGAATATCCATCTTAAAATCCTTTATCAAATTCACATGATCACTACTTTCCAAATGTGTCTCCTATAGCATTACTTCTTGCGCTTTGCATTTATTAATATCATTCAATGCTCTTACCTTTCTGCCTATGTCTGTGAGACCATTCATGTTCCAAAATAATATGGATAGTGTGGCCATTATAATAAGAAGTTATTACTCCCTACTACTACATATGACAGCTTTTTCATGTATCCACTAATGTTTGACAAGCTGATCTTTTATACAGTTCATTTTTATCATCTCCATTTTAAACTATGTCACATTTTACAAGACTTTTGCTTTAATGAAATCCCTCAAACAAAAAACAAAACACACCTCCAGAACAACCCTACAATCTATTAACGTATAACAAACACAAGAATCTATGTCCATCTTCAAATAATGAAGTTTAACCCTCCTGATAGGAACAAATGTCCAAAATCAATAGGTGCACTCACAGGCATTACATGCCCTAAAATTAAAGTTAGCCATGCTAAGTCATATGGTACAGTGCAGTGCTTCTGCATTCCACTAATTGCTGTCTGTTCTTGTATTATTTTTATTCCCTCCTAGATGTAAAAAAAACAGCTTGCATGCTTTCAGAAAATATTAACATTGAACCTTAAGAAAAAGTGCACTTGCTATCTTTAAATAAACTTAAATTATACACTGTTCTAGTAAATACATTGAAATATTTAGGTACCAGGAAAGCTGCTATCTCTTATTCACTTCCAATAATTTCAAACTTTATTTTTTACTAAGCTGCTTGCCTCTGTATCTTTAATTTTACAATTCTCTCAGTGAACAATGCCCAGACCTTTCAAGATTTATTGCCTGTACCTGGAGCTAGCTTGTCTCCATGGAAACATGAGAATAGAATGTACAGTTGCCCTCAAATGCAGACT
The DNA here is from genome assembly GCF_019279795.1 of Protopterus annectens. Lineage (NCBI taxonomy): Eukaryota > Metazoa > Chordata > Ceratodontiformes > Protopteridae > Protopterus > Protopterus annectens. The sequence continues at coordinate 1,938,511,868 of NC_056737.1, read as the reverse complement.
GCTCAACTCACACTGAATATTTATTTGCTAAAAGAAAACTTTTTATAACATTCATGATGTTCTCTTATTTTTAAAGCCAATAGGATATTAGAGTAAGCCAAGGGCATTAATCCAGGCATTCACATCTCCCAAAGTAACAGAAAGCATTTCAACTCTAAATATATTATAATCAGTGCACTTTTACATTCCATCCCCACCACAACAGCCTGAAATTACAGTATATTAACTTAAACATGCTTTGGTCCAGCCCTTCTTCTGTTTTTACATTGTAATGCCCACATTCCTTAAAACTAAAAAGGTACTTATTTACTTTAATATCTTTATCAAATATAACAATCACTGAAAATGCTTTACTGTATAACTTGCAATTTATATTATGAAATGTTTTATGCAAATATTGCTAAGAACAAAAATGGTTTATCTACAGTTACTTTTTTCCTTTTATTGTCCTTCCAAACATTAATAATATGAAATGGGGTATATGCTTTTCAGTCCCCCAAGTTTAAGAAAGTAAACAAAAGTCCAAGCTTTCTTGGCCACTTTTTGTCTTGTATAGCCATAATTCACAAATGTGATTTATGCTTTATAGTCTCACATTTATTCACTAATTTCAGTGTTACTGGTTTTCTTCCTGTTCATTTCTACCTGCCAACCCCAGACTCCAGTTCAACTGAAAGGGACTCCCAATTCTTCTAGTAAACACTTGGGCTTTTTTTCCTTAAGAACATTGGAAACATTTCACTGGCAAGGTTTCTGTATGAGCTTAATTATCAAAAGAATGAGAAGAAGATTTCCCTTCAGTTTGATGTCTCACTCTTCATTGGGCAAGCTTTTGTATTTCCTTCTTAGCCCGTTCTGCATAAAAAAATTACTTTGATCCTGCAGGAAGAAATATTCTGAAGGCAGCTGGATATTCCAGTTTGAATCTCTCACCTGCTTCTTGACATTCCCTGGTTGCAGGGATAAAATTGCTTCTTTTCTGCCTGGTGCACAGTGAATAATCAATTTCCACAAAAATTCTACTGTCTCTAATTTTTAATATGTTGCCCTTCTGTCACAGTTTTGTCAGGATCAACTCTTTCTGCTGGTATGATTGCGTCTTTACTGATACAGGTCTTGGCTGCTTTCTAATGGCTAAGTTTGGAAAATACAGACAAAGTACCCTTTCGATTAACAAATCCTTCTGTGGAAAATGAGTGCAGTTGCTTATTTGTGCTTTCATAAAATTAATGCAGTCTGTTCCTTACAGTTTTTCTGGTACAGCAGAAAACATCAAACTTCTCTATATGCTCTGTACTCTAAATCTACCATTTTTTGAAACAGCTCTACTTGAGCAGTTTCATATTCAGCCAAACTTTTCTTCATTTCATCTCTGATTTTTGCAGTTTTATCAGTTAATCTAAATAGCTATTTAAAGTTTTTTTACCATTTTCCATCCTTTTATTTGAGTTGATATAGTCATTCAGTGTTTCATTGATTTTAATCAGCTCTGAGCACATTTGATTTATTTTTCCTCTAAATTACTGAAAGGTATATCTTATACCAAATCTGGTGCTTGAACTGCATTTTGCTGAACAGCCGCAGGATTCTTCCCAGTCATTGTTTTCTCTCAATTGTTGAAATTATTCTAAATTCTTAAGAGTGTAATTCAAGGAAGCAGATTTACTTTTTCTTTTTGTTACAATTTATTAAAGCTGTGTGAGCTAACAGTGCACTGCATTTTCCACTTTTCCCCACTGTTGTGCAACTGTGAATTTGGTCTATATCTGAAGGCATGTTGAGGCCAAGCATTCCCCAGATGGGGGATATAGAGGAGCTTGGTTCCCTACATTTTTGTAACATTTTCACAGTGTCCTTCTTTATACAGATACAGTGAAAAAGAATAAGTAATTTTAGGCTGTCTTGACCAAATGCAGGTAAAATATAGATTGCCTGGAATTTAGTGCAGAATAAAGTGTTTCACAGAAAATGTTTATATACAACACTTTTGAATGACTATGCACAGAAAGCTTATGTTTTGCATGAATACTACAGCTAAATCTATAGTAGCTAAGAAAACCAATTATTATTTTCCCAGTTGCAGTGACATTTGTGTAGGCCAGGGAAATAACTCAACAGCTTAGCTTCAATTGTTTAATATTTCTTCTTTTTGATAATGAGTTCAAGTGTTAAATCAGATGTATTTGAACATTTTGAAAAACTAAAAATTAACTTGAGAAATGAAGTTAAACATCTCTGTGTATTTTGTTTCAGTAAGAAAGCAGCAGGTATTCAAGAATTTCATCTTTATTCACAATTGTTTCCTACGATAATAATTTTTCCATATATAATATACCACAGTTTATCAAAAGAGCTATGTGCTGTCAAATTAAGTTGCATTTAATAAAAGGAAAAAATAAAATCTTAACAAAAATCAAGGTTTTTATACCTCTTAGGGTTTCTGATGGTTCCTTGAACAGTTTAATAAAAAACATTTATAAAATATGAAGATGGCATGGCTGGACAGTAACATTAGAAGCTTGTGACCTATTTAATGATATCTTATGAGGCAGTGATATGACAGAGATTATTATAAAAATTTAGAATAATTAGTCCCTCTAGTCTAGGAACTATGAGGGTTAGTGAGACTAATTCCAAAGTCACATCTGTGCAGTCCTACCAACTGCACTACATCCTTTCATGACATTGTTGCGGGATTTGTATGGTCAAAATGGGCATGCCTAGCATTGCCGTTTTCACATTTTATGATGGATTAAAAAGAATGGCAGCATCTGGACAGTGAAACCTTGATTTTATTTTAAATATTCACTAAGTAAAACTTAAAATGAGGACTCAGCACTCATTCACTATAATTAGACCAAAATAGATTCTGACATAATGCCTGTTGTGCATTAGTGAGTATTTTTGGTGTTATGAGGGCACTCAGCTTTGCCTCATGCCTTACAGCACACTCAAGGTACTAATTAATTTCCAACAAAGGGATATTATGTTGTATGTTTATTTCAGAAGAGATATGCCACTTTTGCTACAAGGTGCATGGTTGGAAAAGAAAATTAGGATTAAGTTGTCCTTGATATAAGAACATACTAGGAATTTTAAGTGACAATCATGAAGAAAGCTGTTTTCTGTGAGTCATGTAAAACATATGATGACACTTGAAGAAGTTCTTGAACTTTATAGCCAGCATTTTGATTTTGCAGCAGGGAGAAAAGAAATAATTAGTTTCTCTTTGTGCTGATCTAATGTATCTGTTTATTTAAAATGTAATTGTTTCTTAGCACCAACAAGATAAGGTGTTACACAACTGGATTGTATTCATTTACATAGGACACCAGTTTAGTGTGGCTATGGTGTGTCTTTGCCAGATTGTGACTCAGTGAATGAGACTGAGTGGAAGTCAAAATATTTGAAAAAAATCATAAGGGAAATGGATTCTTCTATGCAATTTCCAACCACCATAATGACAGTCAATAAATCAACAAACAACTAGTCAGTAAAAAGTAAATAAATAAATAATAAATACAGCAACTCTAAGATCATAATAGACACTGGAGTAAACCTATAACTACCTTTTTTTCCAAAGCCATTTTGACATTCAGACAGTTTGATTTGTGCAGAAGTTACTCGCTGACTCAAAGTTTATTGAGCTGCAATGCTTTCCTTTGCATTTAAAAACAAATTCCAAGACTTTGTCAACAGCTCAAAGTGCAGAGAGGGTATTTTTTTATTTATGTATTTATTTATTATTTATGCATTTATTTATTTTTTTGGAAAACATCTAGAAAACTGTTAAAAATAGGTTACACACCCAGAAACATAGAAAAGTTATTGTGATAGTAAACCAGAGACTGCTGCAAGAAATCAAAGTCAGATTAGCAGTCTGTGCTAATGTCCGAATCAATGATGCATACCTGTCAGTTCCAAGGGAGGATTAAAGAAGCCTAATTAGCAGGTTATTTGCAAGGTTACATGGCAGTTTATGTTGGAAAGAAGCAGAGATATTGAAAAGGCTCTGTTTCTCACAATTATGCTGAAAAGTCTTCCAAGGTAATCACAACCTTCTGTTTTAGTACATCTGGAACATATTCAGTAATGCATGATGCTTGGATAATTATCTAGGATGTCTTATTTATATCAGCTGAATAATGATTTGCTTCTTGATACTTAGGCTAAATGCCACAGTCACATACAATTACAGAAATTACATGTTTTAAAACTGACAAAGTATTTAACTGTGAGTGCTTCTGTGAGATACAATAAATCAGTATGTGAACTCTGTAACACTCTGCGGTGTACTACATAAGAAAATTCAGACTATGTGTAAGCAGAATTAAAAATCCTGGTACACACAACACTAACACTATGACTCGTTGCATAGTTTATTCTTCATGCTGGTAAATGTTGATAATTCTGGCCCAAACAGATATTCAGAACATTATTATATTTATGCTATATTTAAACAGGGATGTAATATAAAAAAATCTGTTGGAGAAAAAACAGAGTCAAGTTGCTGTTAGACCTGGTATGTATAAATGTGGGAAATGTAAATGGTGTCATCATATTCGAGTGACTGACAAATTTCATATAGCAAATCGTTTGTATTGCATTAAGGACAAGTTTAACTGTGAAAGTGCAGGAGTGGTCTATCTTGCTCAGTGCCAATATTGTACTGGTTTTTATATTGGTAAAACTGAGAGACATTTGAAGGACAGAATTTATAAACATCAGTACAATATAAGTAAACAAAACAATACCAATGCACTGCCAAGACATGTGATGGAAAATGAAGGACATAGCTTTGTATATTTAGTCATTGAGCAAGTTAAAAGGGAAGCAAGGGGTGGGCTGTGGCAACTACATTTAGAAGAACGTGAGCTTTATTGGCAGATCAAGTTGAATGCCTATGTCTACCCTGGATTAAATGACCAATGTTCATTAAAATGTATTTTAAAATTGAGAGCTTTAGAAAGGCAACCTGCAACAGAAAGTTAGTTACACAACTAACTTGCTGCAGGTGTGTGTATATATATATATATATATATATATATATATATATATATATATATATATATATATATATATATATATTTTTTTTTAAACAAGTTTTTGGAAACAAAATATATTTTACATATTGTTTGTTTATTCACTTGGTTTGATATAATTGTTGGAAATCTAGTTTTTTTTTTAATTTTTTAACTAATTGTTTTTAGTATGTTACCCCTTTAAGTTAATTAATAGGGTTGTGATGTCATAATTTAAATATTATTTAAACTGGTGAACTGTTGTATTCTATGTCTGATGAAGTTGATGTACTGTTTGTCAACAAAAGCGCTAACATAAATTGTGTCTTTGGAGATTACCGCTGCCTTTGGTGTTTTTTATTAGATCTTCAAAACATCTTTTTCTAATACTGTTAATACCTTACAACAATATGGGTATCTTGACTAAAAGAACAAACTCGGCACACGTCTTTGTGCAATATCCACTAAAGAATAAATGTGGCACAATGCAACTAGAAAAATTAGACTACATGAAAGAGAATAATACAGTTACTCCACATACTGGAGGTCTAAAAGAATTAAATGTGGGATGGGCAATGTGACTGAATTATTAGGAATAGTGAGAGAGATAATGAAGGAGCTCACAACACCAGTGGATACTGTTTTCTTTAATAGATTCATTTGAAACTCATTTCTGGAGAATAATAGGGGGCAGGTTTAACCCGCCTATGCCATCATAGATGGCAGAGTGGGGTGTAAGCTAAAAATTATATCTCTCACATCAGTAACAGGGAAGCATATTACAGCAGCAGCTAATAAATGAAAACAGTGGAATACCTAGAGTTTGCAGGAAAACAGAATGAGAAACAGGTTGGAGTCACAAGGCAGAGGACATGACAAATTCTCCAAAAATGATCTCTGAACATAGAGCTTATGTTGGGGAATGGCAACTTATGCTGGGGAATGGCAACATCAGGCTATGCTGCGTGCTTTGACTTCAGTAGAGTTTTAATTGTATTTCTCGCAGATTTCTGAAAAAAAACATGCAGAGGCTGGAAGTGGGAAGCAAAGTGTTAGATGGGGTAGGTACTCAGCTGCATAATATAACAAGGACAGAAATGAGTAGTCAATACTACTCAGTGAAAAAAGGGTGGCCAGCATGTTGCTACCAGATATGATCCCCTTGCCAGTCCTGTTTACTCCAGTATGGAATAGAAAAATGAGATGTAACATAGCAGAACAGGTAGCATGATCAACATCAAGTCATCTGGCATATATTCCAGTTTATTTATTTATATTGCTTTTGTTTATCGGATTTATCTAACTGTAAAAATATATGAACTCCTGATTTATCTGATTGGGTTTAGTCAAAAACCCTCTTTAGCAGAACTTTGAGGATAAATGCTCCATATATAGGTATAATGAAGCTCAGGCAGACACAAATAAAGTCAGCTACCCACTGCATCACATGAACATGGACACACACATGTAACTGCACATACAGGCTGACCAAGGCAAACAAACTCAACCACATATATACTGCCAGGCACACACACACACACACACACACACACACACACACACACACACACACACACACACACACACACACACACACACACACACACACACACACACACACGTACTCATTCATTAAAGTATTTTGACTTTGTACACTTAAGAAGAGATGAATAAATATGCAGTTTATTTCAGATCATTTTGTAAACAAGATACAGTGCAGAGCAATGGAACACTCCAAACACATAGGCTTTCAGTTTTCACATACACATATATTCAATAGGTTCTGTAGGATCTTTTATGTCCACCTGAGCTACCACTAACTCAGGCAGATGAGACCTCAGTATGACAGTTCATCAGATGGAAAACACACAGGAGTGCATCAGAGGATGGTAATATTTCTAGTTATCCTAGTTAACTTTCCAAAAAAGAAGGTATCATTAATACTGAGTTTTGATGTAAACCATAAATAACAAATCTCTTAATTCCTTTTTACATTTGATATATTTTGATAACTAGTAAATAATATCAGTACTAGGGTTTGTTGTTACCAAGCAGCTTTAATGCTGTTTCATGCCATGCGGACGGTCAAGTCTGCAGTTTCTTATTACTTAATGCAAGTGTGATAGACAAGAACTGTAAATATTGCTCAGTTTTTCATATATCCTGTAGTGCTTCATTTGCTATTTCCTTTACAACCTCCAAAACAACTTAATATAACTTTTATAGATGAGTCTTAAGGAACTGGTTGCCAAGTAAGCATAAACCACTCTTTGTTTAATTGAAAAAGCTGAATTTTAAAATTCTTAAACTATGTTGTGCCCGGTAAGGCTTGGTACAGAATGCCAAAACATTTTGTGCCAGTTCAGACATTTCACTTTTAGGACAGACTTTTCCACTAACGTAAATACTTGTTGCACTTGCTACATCCTGTTGTTTGGATTCACACCTTCTTGAGTGAGGTCAGATGTGAGCTTTTTCAACTATCCAATCTTTGTTCAACAAACCTCTCTGAAATGAAAAAAATATATTTATATACAAATCAAATATGCAAGTGAAACAGTTTTAGTTTTACCAAGTAACTTGTTATAGTCTAAACAGGAGACAGAAACTTAAAAATGCCATTTACTCAAGAATAGCAACTTTATAAGAGACTAGAACTTAGATCTATAGCTAGGTCCTAGTCAGCATAAGTCAGTTCTAATCGATATAGCGTACAATCACAACATATATACACATATATATATATATATATATATATATATATATATATATATATATATATATATATATATATATATATATATATATATATATATATAAATCTGTAGTTACCAAAGATAAGACTTTTAGAGGAGGTAAGCCATTTTATATCTTCAGTCAGGGAGCCAACATGGCAAACAAGTTCATTAGAAAACATTCTCTTGAGAAAACAGTCATCTGCAGATAAGCTATTTAAAAATATACGTTATGCTCGGTAACACCCTCATTTTTATTACAAATATAACAGTCAGTGAGCCCATCTTATGCATGGCTCTGTGTATACTGATCACATGCCTTTTCCACACAGGCTCACAGCAGTGTTCTAAACATCAGCATTCATGATTCTACATATCTTCTGTGATAATAATAATAATAATAATAATCCAGAGTCTCAAACACCTATCCTATACAGATAGGCTAAAAGCCCTGTCCCTCTACTCAGTCTCATACAGACTGCTCAGAGGTGACCTGTGTTTGGCATACAAGGTTGTCTCGCACTCGGCCTTGATGGAGTTGCGGCATATCCATAAGTCAAACTCCACTTATGCAACCTGCACACAAGGCCTCAACCTCATCTGTGACATTAATAGAACTTGTTGGCAGGATAGATTTGTGTCCCAACAACTCCCCCATCTGTGGAATAGAATCCCTCTCCATGTCAAGCAGAGTACCTCACTAGCCCTCTTTAAGAGGAACCTGGACGACTGGATGGGAAACAGAAAATATACCTCTGGGATCCCGCCTGTGTCCCTGCTGGACAGGGAAAGCAGGTGCTGACTTTATGAGAACATGGGTGAAATTCTTGGCTAGACTTATAAGGGCCTCTGGGCCAACAGCCTAGTATTGCCCTATGAACCTATGAACCTAAAACGTGCTGTTGTTTTTCAAAGAATATATTGCATTTCCCCACAACCCTGAAATATTGAAATGCCTGATATACCAGGCCTTTAGGCATTAATGGTTAACACAAACTGTAACCACATGGTACCAGCTAGCCCAAAGGGAGAGGTGTACAAACTGTACATCAGTTATATAATGATGCCATGTCATCAACTGTTAGATAATACAGACTGATCACTGCTGTGCTTGCCTTATGCCAAGGGAGTGTACACAAGCTACACATTTAGCACATTAATCATCTATGCTAGTCTAGCCACAGAATTATATCACATGTGGGCACCTCATTGATGAATATGACTCAATGCATGGGTGACAGATATGTAACCTACATTATGTGCATCAGACACATACCTGTACATGTGAAAAACACATCCTCAGACTTTGTTCTTCTTGCCCACAAAGGTGATTCTGACACTCCCTGTACCTGTGGCATATGCCATCTGCATAAAGCAAGTGAGCAGTGGGATAGCAAAGCACATACATAAAATAGTCAGTGGTTGAGCAAGTCTTTAGAGAGCTGGAGATATGTTTCAGGTACTTTGATATTTCCCTCAAGTTTTGGAGCATTCTCACAATATGCAGAGTAGCATTCCAAGCATTTAGCATACTGCACAATATATTAGTCGGCTACAGGCCAGAGCATTTTGTAGCAAACTCCCCAGAAGCAACTAGCAGCAATACCATCAAGCAAAATGCACTAGACAGGGGGCGTTTTCCATGGAGTACTGCCCTTTCGAAAGCATGCACATAAATGCACACTCTCACACACATGCACATGCTTATGCTGACAAACACACCTGCATACACACACACACACACACACACACACACACACACACACAAAATTACATCTCTGACAGTATAGTATAGTATATAAAGGTGTAGTTCAGGACCAAACAAGCCTGTGTGACACATATTTTCACAATCACATTTCCACACTGATAAAGGACTCACAGTAATGTGACAGAAACCTAAATGAGGATGTCATGTGAACAATAAACTATACAGATATGTGCACACGATCTATGTGTTGTACAACAAACATTAAAAGACAAAACATAAGCAAGGCAATGTCATTGACAATGTTATTTGCAACAAAGAATCAACAGGCAGGACAAAGCAGTGATGCCAGTATATGTGTCTGTCAGAGCACAGACGACCAGAATATGGGCCCACTCTGCATTTGTTGTTATAGATACACAAGCATGAATATAGATGGTGTTCAACTGAAATTAATTATGGGAGACTTCTTGGAGGCTCCATCTTTTAGGAATCTGGATATGAAAAATTATGTCTGGGGGTGCTATCACATTGCCATTTCAAGGCTAAAACATCCAACGTCTGGTGATGACCCTAGATGGTGCCCACTTTTTAGTGTTGATGGTCTTTTAGCAGTTGACTCAGACTCATCTCTAGCATAGCACATGTGGTCACATTGGTCATTTCTCTGTAAATATATGCCATCCCTTATGACTGGCCAGAAACCCAATCATCATGTGTCTATCACAAAATGATCATTTCAAAATCAGGTAAGGTGCATAATTACCATGATAGAAGCAGTGGTGATGAGTGCAGATAAACCAAGCATCATATTGATAACATTACTATAGAGGATAATTCTTGCCCAACATTCACTATCTGCTAATGGTACAATTCCATGGCATATTAACCAAGGGTCAGGAGACCTTTATCCTTGCGCAATAATCAGAAGCAATGCGTTTATAAAGCTGTCTAATATTTTGAATGCATAAGTCACTTGAAAAAGTATACAGGCAACACAATATTTTTAATTATGTACTAGACAAACAGCGAAGATCTGACCTTAGAAGTACTGCAGGCCATGTAATAATTGCAGTGTTGTAATGGACAGACAGCAGAGACTTGAACCCACTTACTGTAATGACCTGAAAAAACAGTACACATGACACGTGGACATGTGCCTACTGCAAAACTAGTTCATAGCTGCATTAGTAGTACACATGTTACAGCAACACATCAGAAAGTCCATCCACATATGGCTTTCATAATCAGTTCACATGACACCTTGATGTAAGGACAATGCAATCACAGAACGCAAGTGGCAATAGTTTTCTACTATAATGGCATGTGCCATGACCATCTGTCATAAGGCATTCATACCAAAGGAAGATGCCCGGACAAATAGATAATGACCAGCAACCACTTTAGTGTAAAACAGCAGTCAAGCACTTTCGTCTAACATAAAGACTTCTTCAGAACTGCCATAGTACCAAAATTCAACACTTAAATACTATTACCAAAAAGTCATGTGATAATTCTACCCAATATGACTTTTTGGTGCTAGTATTTAAGTGTTGAATTTTGATACTGTGGTAGTTCTGTAGAAGTCTTTATGTTAGATGAAAGTGCTTGACTGCTGTTTTACATTAAAGTGGCTGCTGGTCATTATCCATTTGTCCAGGCATCTTCCTTTGGTTTGTTTATGGTTTGTGATTTCTTGATAATAAGGCTTTCATAACCAGTATGAATAATGTATGGACATTTGGGTGATAATGGAGAACACTGGCCCACACCAGTGTTTTTGCATACTTTTCAGAATGTTACAGCAGTCATATAACATCTAGGGGCTACTGCATATCGTCTCAGCCACAGCTCTCAAATTCTTTGCTCAATAAACAGAGGCTAAACTAAAAATAATGGGTAGAAAATTAATTATTGATACTCGTATCTCTCAACTGTACCTCATTACAAGGAATGTTTCTCATTTTGAGTCTTAAAAAGTCTGAGTTCCTCACACTGTTCCCATAGCTGGCCTTAGGCATAGGCCAACTAGGAGCCCGTTTAGAGTGCCACTCTAGCAGGGGTGCTTTTCCAGTAGTTATTTTTTAAATTGTTTTGTAGTAAAGAAATGTCTTCTTGCGGTGGTGGTGCTGCGGCAGCATTGTCGCCTCATAAGATGTTGTCCTGTTTGATTTTCAGCTAGAGCGTCTTCTGTGTGGAGACATGCATGAATGGGCATATCTTCATTGAAGGTTGTGCATCAGGGCTGGCAACTCAGCAAGTAAAAATCTACTGCCAATCATTAGAGGATGGGAGTTCTGCTGTGGCAACCCCTAACCGGGAAAAGCCAAAAGACACAAGAACAACAAAATATGTTGAATGAATACAGAAAAAGACCGACGAGTAAGACAAACTGGCACTGGCTGGTGTGTGTGTGTGGGGGGTTGTTATGTAGTCCTTTTGCCTTTAGACACCAGTTGACCAAAGGCTGGCCCTGACTGTTCTACATTTGAAGGGCATTTTATGCATTCAGTGTTAAGAATTTTTCTAATTAATGTCACAGACAGCCAAGAGGTTTGCCCAACGATAATGAAAACCTTTTTGCTTTTATCATATTTAGTGGAAGCAAATAGTTTCAGGGAATAATGGAGAACACTGGACTTTGTGCAATAACATCACTTGGCATTCTGGATTTGTACTTATGCACAGTCCATTGCGCTCCATTATCTCTGACATTTAACAACAGTTACAGCAATATCCACAATAATGCTAATAGCAATAGACCAGTAGATATCAATGGTGGTACAGAGTAAGGCCTTACACTGACTCATTTCTGTCAAACAATGCTCTAGGTGTCTCAGATCTTGTGCCTGTACTACAGGGTTACTTATAAACTTATCTGCACTGATAGAGCTTTCTCCCCTAAGGTCCTTTTACCAGGAACTCACTCCCATGCTCCTTTCATTCATTCCTTGCAATTACACCCTTCCACCAGCTTAAAGTCTACCCACAGTGGCAGGCAGAATACAGCTGCACTGGATTTGAAAATTAAATAACTAGCTTAATTGTCTGTATCAGTGTATATCTGAAGGACATATTGCTGCTCTACATAAATTTCATTATCTATATCTAGGCCATGACTGGAAAAAGAGTCTCTAGTGGTCCATTTCACTTACATGATAGATAAATAAATAAATAAATAAATAAATAAATAAATAAACAAATAAATAAATAGTCTTCTAGTGTCATGCATTGTGGGCATCTAACACAAAGTCCATCCATGCAAACCCGAGATATGCATACATAGGACCCAAAAACAAATGCAATGCCCATGTCAATGGCATAGATAATGACTGGTATGAGATTAATGCTCTTGAAACATATACCAGGCACACTGACCCAGCAGTGTCACTCAGCACACTGTAGCCATGTACACAGCAAACACCATGCACCACTAGTCTAACACATGATAAAAGATCTCAGTGTCAAAGTATCTTAACCAATGTCATTGGGAACAATGTTTTGATGCACCTGTGCTATTTGCTTACTAATGGCAGTGTCGATCTTTTACTTATATTTATACGTACTTTATACATACTTTGTTGACCAGTTTAATCCCACTGGACCACTGGCCTCTTTTCAGAGGAGATTTGAGGTGGTATTTATACTGACTAGAAGAAAAGTGGGCAGGGCACTTGAAAACCCCCTACTCTTTTTCCCAGTTGTGAGGTGGAATCGTTTACATCCACATGAGCTACCACTAACTCAAGCAGATGGGGCATCAGTTTAGCATTTCATCCGAAAAATGGCATGCTCAGGAGAGAAGCACCTTCCCTATACTGTATTGCAGTGCCAGTATTTGGCACATTAATCCAAGCACCTGTGGTGGGAACAGAAGCCACAGCCTTCTGATTTTCCAGTATTAAAAGTGAGTGCGCTAACTGTGGAGCTAATGACACTGTTAGGCTTGACTTTATATTACCAATACAGCTCATCCACATATGTCACATGTTGAAACAAGTAATAGGTGGCAATGTTGAAAAATACCACAGACAGCATGTCATATATATCACAGAAAGCTTGAAGAACAATGAGCAACACAAACACACCTTATATGTCTGAGGTTTGTTTATCACGTGGTGACACATACAAAATGCACACAAACAACACACTGCATGGCACAATATAAATAATAGATCACATATTGTGATCAATATGTGGACAACATAGCTCACATAAACCATTTATAATAAACATAACAGTATGTCAATTTATGCATATGTACAGTACAGATATATTACAATTATTGCAGATGGAAGAGGGAGATTGTTAAACTGAGGGATCAAGTGTGTGACTTAAAAGAAGTAATGAAATCTTAGAAGGCTTAAGGAGTTATGAGATTCTGTAGAGGGAGAACATCAGATGGAGGACCAAGCAAGATGGAAAAGGATACTTTTAAAGGTATATCACTATATAGATAAATGAGGAAGCAGGAAAGAGATTGCCACAGAATATCAGCAGAGATGAAATTAAATATGCAATACAATGGTTTATAGTAGCTAAGTCCTAGAAGAGGGATGGTGTACCAGTAGAAGTATGAAAATTAGGAGGGGATTTAACCATAGAGATGTGGAAAAGACTATTTAATAGGATTTTGGATAGGGAGGAAATACATAATCAAGCTGGGAAGCAGTGGTGGCAGTTACACAGAAAGAAGGGAGTGAGACACACCAGGCCCAGGATCATATAAACCTATATCAGTGTTAAATCTTAACTATACAATTTTTATGATGGCCATGGCCAATAGGCTAATAAAGCTGCTCCCAGGTCTGATAAATCTTGATCAATGTGGGTTCATTCCAGGGAGGCAAACATCTGATAACATGAACAGGCATTGAGATGACAACAGAATGTAATGGAGAATAAGAACACCCTAATGTTAATAGGATTAGATGCTGAAAAAGATTTGACAGGGTTAGATGGGGATATTTATATCAAATGTTTTTTAAACTTGGCATTCTCAGAAAGTTGGGTTACAATAATCATGAAAATATGTTAGGGGCCAAGGCACGTATTAAAATACTGGGAAAACTATTTGCATCTTTGGAGATGATGAGGGGTACAAGCCAAGGGTGCCCACTGCCCCCATTATTATTTGCAATACATGTTGAGCCACTATTGGCAAAGATCAGGCAACTAGAAATCAAAGGGTATAACTGGTATGGTCAACAAGAAAAAATAGCATCATAATCAATTTGTTTAATTAAAAATCTAATAAAAACTTAAAAAAAAAACAAGAAAAAAATAGCATTATTTGTGGATGACATAATTGTCTAGCTTACTAATCCACAAAAAGGTATCCCAAAAATTATTTGAACTATTAGAGAAGCATAGAACCATGACTTAATGTAACCAAAAAAAAAAAAACAATGAGCAGACCAGTAATATTTAAATACTGTGTTGAAAATAAAGATTGACCACTTTTGTCTTGAATATACCAACAGACTTCCTCAGATTCAAATAAATCCATATTCAATATATTCAGTATATTTTATCTCAGTATAAACACTTATTTTTTTTTTTAATGTACCTATTCTTACAGTACTACTGGTATTAGTTATTTAGATGTGTTCATTAGTAAAGATGTAGCTAACAAAAGGTTAGTCAGTAATATTTTTCAGAAGTCCACCTATTTGAATAATCTTCTCCAGTGTTCAAGCTGTCATCCTGAGAGGCAAAAGAAGTCCATAATGAGGGGACAGTATGTCAGACTAGGATATAGTACCAGAGGATTCTACTTTTGTTAAGGAAGGGCAAACATTAAGATCAATGTTTCAAACAAGACGGTATCAAAGATAAAGCTGCAAATAATGAATGACGTAAACCACAAGAAACTCTCCAATATATTATCCTTCTTCAGACTTTTCTTACTCCTTGGTCAGACCCAGTTGTTGGCTAGATACTTAGATGCTAAATTGCCCACTGAAATACCTCTTTTGGGACCATCCAAATGTAGCAACAATGTCAGCCTTTGAATGTTTCCATACAGCACTCTGAACCTCATATATACACTTATGTGACTAGGGTTGCAATGAATATCTAGATACATAACAAGTTGTGTTTGCACAGCTTCATCAATCATGGGTATATCTGAAATAACAAAGAGAGGAAAAAAGGAGTTACACATGGCATCTATGCATAAGGCATATATCTTCACAGAAAATACTACCCAAGGCATCTAATGATGCAATGAATGACACAATATTCTCCATAGATTCATATGTTCTTAGGTTGCTACTAGGAGATAGACAACTTAAGCCTTTTAAATCCTAGTTATTGCAGTCCCACTATCACTCCTGATGAGTTAACCCCCCATATTCATAAGAAATGCAAGGCTAGGCATGAGGTAAATTTTTGGTTTCCCATCCACTCATCTAGGTTAGATTTGAAGATAGTGAAGGATGTGCTTTGCTTTATAGAAAGTGGGAGTTTTTTTTCCTCCCAGAGGTGGAGAATTCTTTGGGAAAGATATCAGTCATGCCAGCAAGGCATATTTACATTTCAATATAAAGTTAGGTCCCCTGAGCTTTTATGTGTGTTTCTATCAGTTTTGCATATATGTAGCAGATCCGTTAGACTGTGTTATTTATAGCTTTGTAAGCCAGGCACAGATCACTGTGTAAGATTCTGTAGGAAAGGAAGAGGAGAGATACGGCTTTTAGATGCTTTGGGTAACAAAGGGAGCTCATATCCGGGATTTTTTAAATTGGGTAAGATGTTTGTACAGGTACTCATGAAGGGGTATGTTGCATTCTGGTATGGATCTGATAAGAGTCAAACAGAAAGGAATGAACTCTTTTACGTGAGAGGACATGCTGTTAGTATTCAGCTGGGTGAGCGAGAAGGCCTTCCTACTAACAGGGGATACGTGATGGTCAAAGAAAGATCACTATCCATGAAGGTGCCTAGTGCTGTAATGAAGTGTCTGTTTTATGGGGGGAGGTTGTCATCTATATTGTATTTGTGCAAGGGTTCCTGTTTCTTAAACTAAATAATAATTGGCATTCAGCATTAGATGTGATCCTGACTCCACAAATTTGTCCATGTTAGGTCTTCTTGGATGAACAGAGTATTTTCAGGGAAGATGATGATTCCTCCAAACCTGCAATTATTTTGCAAATTGGTCAGCCAAAGAACTTTAATTTCAGATTTGATATAAGTGAAGTAATTACCAAACAGAAACGGTATCAAAACACACTCCTGAGGTGCATCTGATGACAAGTTTCTGGGAGGATAGTGTGCCATTGTCTCTTATAGAACTAGATCTGAGGAAGTCCACAAGGACAAAAGCTCTTATCCCAGTAAAACCTATAAAAGGAATGATATGGAGTCAGTGTCTTTTTTTGAAGAAGGAGAACAATTTAGAACTGGATTTATTTTGTTTTTTAGGAATAAAATTATTTTGATTAAAGGATTGCTCTACATTTTGGACATTTGACAATCTTGTATCGGGTTATTAGGATATAATGGAGTTTGAGGTCAGTGTCCTGGTCAGTTAGTCTTGAAATTATGTTTTGGATAAAGACAAACACACCAGCACTAGTGTTACTACTACCTACACATGTGGGAATATATGAGTGGTAACGGAGAAGCCAAATAAGGAAAAAATGAGTAATAAAAGAGTGTTGTCACTTTTCAGTAACCAGGTTTTACTAACAACACAAACATCCAATCTTTCTAAAGAGAGGAAGGCCTTGATGAAAGACATTTTCAGCACCTAGCATTGAGCAGTGTTCTACTGACACTTGACACATTAGAATTTGTATTAACTAGGACAGTTGCCTGCGTAAACTGACATTACTTTAAAACAGCATTATTGTGGTAGAAAAAGTCTTAGCCAGTATGCAAAAAGCATGATAAGGTAGGTTCAGGCCATGTGTGGTAAAAGAGATGTGATTGTCTTCCATCCCCCCAGAGGATACCAGGATCCTGCAAGAGGGGACATCATGGAAAAGTATCTGGTGTCAAAACTATGAACTAAAACTAAATTCCAAAAGTGTATAATCTTATCCTTCAGCAAGTATGAACCACTTGCAAATATTACATCGACAATACAGCCATGATAATTGATCCCACTGGTAGGGATCTGAGTATCTTTGTCAACAATGAGTTGAACCTTGATTACCATGTATCCACTATTGCAAGGAAGTCCTTTTTCATCACACCATTTATATCTAAAGGCATTGTGTCTAGGTCCACAGATGTAATCATTCCACTGTACTTGTCGGTAGGCTGATCATTGAGTATGATGTCCCATTTCATATTTTCTCATCAAAACACTCGTCACAACTGGAATGACCACAACAATTTCTCAATAAATAAATTAAAGGCCTAAATCATAAAAACTATGCAGATCATCTTAAGGCCCTTCCCCGATTCTCAGTATCATATGGGATACTGAGAGGTGACCTCTGCCTTATGTATAGAGCTTCAGCGAACCCCATTCTGTCAGACCTATTACACATGTATAAGTCTAGTGGTGTTATAAACACCTACTCAGGGGATATAAATCATAAATAGAATATGCTGGTGGGATAGGTTTGTATCACAGAGAATGTCATTTCTATTGAACCATCTTCTACTTCACATAAAGCAAAGTACTTCTACTCTATTCAATGTAATTGGCTGAATGGATAGATAACAAATTCACCCCCAGTTTAACACCCCTGTTCTTCATGGACAGAGAAACATGTAAATGTCCCAATATATCCTTGTTCAGCCCATCTCTGTGTTGTTTGTGTGCAAAATATAAGAGCTAAAAACTATCATGGGAATGTAAGTCTAGTCTTCTTAAGATCATAGCATATCAACAGCCTAGTTAGTACCTGTGAACTTATGATCTCTTTTCAGACTACCATACATAGTACTCTTTCAGAAAGACAAAAGTAAATAAACTAATTACCAAAGTAAATCACCATTTGCTTGCATTGTGGCCTAATTCGTATACTGCTCAAGAACATTTTCTTACCTGCCTTAGAGGCATTTCCAGAGAGCTCCATCATGTCTGTCTTCAGAGTCCCCGGGATTCATGAAAGCTAAAACTCTATGCAGGAACAGTGTAGCAGCTTCTGCATGGAGTTCGGCTGCCAAGCTATTCAGCAAATAGCTGATCTGACGTGCACAAGCCTGTCTACACTGTTCCTGCACAGAAGACCATGCGGCATGCTAATCACCTCATTTGCTGGTGAAAACCATGCAAATGAGATGAATTAGCAATTCAGGAAGCTGCCTGGTCTCCATGCAGGAACAGTGTCAGTGCAGAAATGTGTTCAGTTACTAACTGAACACATTTCTGCAAAAAAGAAAATGGAGGCATGACAGCACAAATAAAAGCATGTATTCACATCTGTAGGCATGTCACTGCCAAATATAAGGCCATTGCCATGAATAAATGTTTAATCTTAATAAAAAATAATATATATTTTTTGTGGCCGATCTCAGCTGTTTAAGCATAGCACACCAGCTCGCAAACATGATTGTGCTGAAAATAAAAAAAAAAATGTGAAAACCCAAGTTTAAAGAAAATCTGCATTTTGCCATTATAGTTTGTGGCATGCAGAATCAAAGCAATACCAGGGGACAGTGGTTGTCAAGGGGAAAGGCAGCCTGGGAACATATGATGGCCTGCATCTGTCACATCTGGCCTAGAGGCATCTGACAAATGCCTATGCCTCACCCACAGTGCCATTCAGGGAGTGTCATGGGGTCCATAATATCAACATAGCACATTCCACAAAATGCAAAGAAAGGTCATGCTGACAACTGCTAGGATCAAACCTGCCAGCCTCAGGGAGCCAGAAATGTGGACAAGGCCATGAATAATGGGGTGATGAAGGTCCAAAGAGAAGGACACCTGTGAAATACTGCTCTAATAATGTTATAAAGTTGATGGAATGGTTTGTGGTAACATGGGATGTCTGATGGGAACAAAGTCGTAAACTGCAATGTCAACTATCAGTAATATCTGACTTCAACCCTGAGTGACTTGCAAAACACTTTTGCTGGAAAACCACACTTGTTTGGATAACCAAAAAGATATATGAGTCATGGATGTGGACATTCTGTGATAATCTGTACAGTCGGCAGGCAGGGCTAGGAGTTTAAACATGGGAATGCACTCACTGCAGACAGGCCTATCCTTGGAAGATGCTGACATGTCTGCACCCACAGTACTCTGGGCCACAGCCATGGGGAGTAACACACTCCTCCCTGATCACTCATCATATGCAACATCTTGACCCAACATTTGGCCATCCAAGCAAAATGAGGTGGGCCATACATATATGTGTGACAAACACACACCTCCAGGCTGGTCAAACACTCTGACATACAAAAGGCCCTCCAAGTGCAGTCAACCATTGAGGAGAGCTCAATGCAAAGTACTGGTAGCTATAGCCAAATGTATCTGTCCAGGACATACCTCCCCCATATATCCTATACCCTTCAAATCTATCTGGAGTCTGCCTGTCTCCCTGAACCTGTCTGACTTATATTACCCAACTGTGGACTGGAAATCAGACCAGGCTAGAACATAAATGCACATTAATTCCACCATTGTAATATATCACCAAGGTGCTGGACCATCTCCACAGCACCAGCAATCAATTGCTTGTAGGCACACCCCTCAACAGGCTGGATTGTGCAAGAATGCATAGCATTTGGCCCATACACCTTGTGTATGCATCATCCATCTTGTATTGCTCTGATAAATCACTGTGATGATCTGAGGAGGTATGTCATGAGGTACTGAAACAATACATCACAGTGTCAAATGGCATATATGACAGTTGTCTGCTAAAACAAGCCCTGTAACCCTAGCAACCCATACATTACTGAGAGAAATTGTCACAATCATTGTATGGCCCATTGTCCCTACATTTTGACAGGCTATCTCCAGATATCCTGCACCAATAGTTTGAGAGGCATGGCTGTAGCACAAAATAAACCAGACTGGAGTACAACAATCACTGGAATTGAGTCCCATGTGTACTATAGAAGGACACACTGAGCATGTTCATACACATAGAGAAATGTCAGCAGGATATAGGAATGAACAGGCCTTTCCCACCCAGTGCACTTCCCATTGCCCCACCTTAGCAGTCCTGAAGATGTCTGTCACCATAGATGTCACTTTTGTTAAGCCCAGCCCATAAGCTCTGTGGTGCATGCGATAACTGCATAACACTTTAGTACAAATAACTAGTTAGGTAGGAGTTCTAATCTTAGTTGTGTGTGTGTGTGTGTGTGTGTGTGTGTGTGTGTGTGTGTGTGTGTGTGTGTGTGTGTGTGTGTGTGTGTGTGTGTGTGTGTGTGTGTGTGTGTGTGTGTGATAACTGCATAACACTATAGTACAAACAACAAATTAGGTAGGAGTTCTAATATCACTCCTGGCAAATTAAGAACTGTGTGTGTGTGTGTGTGTGTGTGTGTGTGTGTGTGTGTGTGTGTGTGTGTGTGTGTGTGTGTGTGTATGTGTAACAGTTGTGTGTGCAAGACTGAGGGAGTTGTGTGTTTGTTTGTTTATAGATGAAACAGTTTTATGCCATTCCCACACACAACACTTTACAGTGCCCCACCTTATTAGTCCAGATGATGTCAGTCCCTTATCAGCAACCTTGGCCAGCCAACATCCCTGTAAGCTCAGTAGTATGTTTGATAAATGCTTAACACTATAGTACAAATTACTAGTTTGGCAGGGGTTCTACTCTTGTATCCGGCAAATGTGTGTGTGGGTATGTATGTTTGTAATTAGAAGTATTTTGATGTTTTCCCACCCACTGCCTACTTTATCAGTCCTGCTGATGTCATCCCTCATATCAGCACCTTTGGCCAACTCTCAGCCCAGTAAGCTATGTAGGCCATGCGGTAACTGTGTAACACTAGGGTACAAATCACTTGTTAGGTAGGGGTTCTACTTTCACATCTGCCAAGTGTGTGTATGTGTGCCTGTTTGTAGGACAAAGTATTTTGATAAGTTTAACACCCACTGCACTACTTTATCACTCCTGCTGATGTCATTCCCTTTATAGGTTCACAAGTGTGTAGTAGGTAATGACCCAGGAGCTTTAACAAGCCTGGCACATAGAAGGCCCCCCGATGTTACATCCCAATGCCTGTATCAAGTATAGTCACTGCAGTGATCCTTGGGTTGAACTGTCTATTACCCATCCACTCAAGATTTCTCTGGAACAGGGTCAGCTAGGTGCTCTGCATGACATGTATGGGAAGTGTATTACAGGGTATGTGCAGTCACTTGGTGAGGGACCTGTCTCTTCGGCATGTTGTGGTGATTGTGGTATTAAGGTAGAGGTCTCTATAGTGTGTGGTGTGGATGGATTTATATGTAGCATTTCTAAACCAACTGGGTCAGACATGGCTTTGTAAGTAAGTCAAGCACAGATAGCTGCTAATTAGGTGATATGACACAGAGAATAGCTTGGGTTTTCTGAGTCTGTCTGTGTAGGATGTGTGTTTAATGCATAGGAACCCCTTTGTGAGGTGCTTCTATGGCTTCTCCAGCTGTAGCAGGTGTCTAGTGAGGTACATGGCAAATGGGCCATAATACTTGGGGAGTGGTCTAATGAGGGAATAGTAGACAGAGATCATTACCTCTGTCTTCCTGAGTGCAAAATCTTTGGTAATGCAATGTGCCATATAGAAGGACTTCCTGACCACAGTGACAACATAGTGCATGAAGGAGAAGTTGCTGTCAACCTGTGTCCCCAGATCTCTTATAATGCCTACAGTGTTCATTGAGCTGCCACTGATGTGGAACTTACTGGGAACTGAGTGTTTTACCAAAGGGGATGATGATGCATTTTGTGGTTCATAGGTTCATAGGTTGGTACTAGGCTATCAGCCCTAGGGCCTATACAAGCCTAGCTATAACAATTCCCTGGCTATTTCTTCCCATACTATTTACTTCCCTGGTGGTATTAAGCTGCTGGCTATGGTTTCCACACCACTCATTGGTCTCAGTGAGGCCTTTCTGTAGGATGTCTGCATCACTTGTGAAGTTCATGATAGCTCCCAGCTTGCAGTCCTCTGTGAACATGGTCAGCCAGAGTTCCCCTGTGCTGGGCTGGACTCCTGAGAAGTAGATGCTAGACAGGACACCATCCAGTACTGATCCCTGTGGGACTCCACTCATGACTGCTTGCCAGTCTGACTTGGAGTTTGCCACTGTCACAGTCTGTGTTCTGTGAACCAATTTGCAAACCACCCACTGATATAGGGGTTGATGCCTAGTTTGTTGGATTTATCAATAATCCCTGACTGAGGAATGGCATTAGAAGCCTTGGCCACATTGAGGTAGGCTGTATGCACTGCCTTACTGTCATACACAGCCCAACCCTGGTGACACACTGAAAGACGTCAACCAGGTTGAGCAGGCATGATCTGCCATTCACAAAGCCAAACTGTGTGGAGTCCAGAGTTAGGAGATCACCCATATCTTGGTCAATCAGGTCCTTGATGATGTGCCCATACCCATAGATAGTAGACTTGTCAGGCTAAGGGCCCAATAATCCCCATGGTCTGTAGATGCTACTCCTTTATGGAGGGGGATGACTGTAGCAGTGTGCCATTTTGGAAGGGCAAAGCCTATGGTGAGGCTGTGACTGACTAGGGCACACAGATGTGGTGCCAGGTCTCTTTGTATGTCATGTAGAACACAGCCACAGATATGTTGGGGGCCCATGGAAGGTGTATCCTTGCCTGTGGGCAATGCAGGTCTAACCTGTCCTGCAGTAATGCTGGGTGCCTGGCATTCATCTGCCATTGTGATTGTCCCCTTGGGGGGGGAGAGAGGGCTAAAGCTGGCACTGAATGTGTTGGCAAGACTGTGGCCAATATCTGTTGTCTCAGGACAGGAATTAGCATTGTGCAGTAACTCACAACACTTGTGGTTATTGCTGTGGAGGTTGTTGATATAACTATAAATTTGGTGATTGTCATCAGTGTCTGCTGCAATTCTGCCTTGATAGCTGCCTGAAGGTGATACCATGAGGGATTCCAAGTTATGTTTGAGGCTAATAAGAGGGTTCACCATTCTTGGGACACCACCTTTTTCTGCAACAGTGTTCTCCTTCTGTTGTACATTTTAGTAATGGCAGGGGACAATCACATTGACTTCCAGTGTTTGGAGGACAGTGTCTGTGTTCTGTTGGCTAGGGCTAGTACCATGCATCCATGTACATGTTTGTGCATATGTGTATGATGCGACAGTCATGCAGCTATTTCCCATTGGCCTGGGTGCAGTAAAGTCATCCACCCCTGTTTTTATGACTGTAATGTCAGCATTCGAGAGGTTTTGCAAGGTGGTTACTTTTGTGGGGGTGTGGGTGAGATGTTGAGCTCCATGTTGATTACATCTTCTTTGGATATGACCAGGTAGGGATTGACAACTGTGGTTGAGCAACAGTCCCATATGTAACTAATCAACACAGGTCAAGGTTATTGCATCCTCTACTGGGGATCAGTATGAGCCGATCCAGGGCATTGGAACTGATGAATTTCATGAAGTGTTGGGCCAGTGTACTGGTGCTTGACTACTTTCCCCAGGTGATGGAGAGGTAGTTGAAGTCTCCTACTATGTCAGTGTTAGGTTGGACCTTCGTAGATGCCAGGGTGATGAGGAATGTGCATTGACAGTCTAGGGACATAGCTGGGGACCAATAGCAGGCTATGGTATGGATTGCACTATTCCCAAAAGTCAGTTTTACCAGAAGTACCTCTTATGCATTGTGCTGGGGTACTAGTCTGGAGGTGTGCATATCCATTATGAATATGGAGACAACACCATCTGTGGAGGTATGGTCCATGTTTTGGTGCTGACAGCTGTGGAATGTGTCATAGCCTGTTAGTGCAGGGCTGCTGTATGCTGCTGTGAACCACCTCTCTGTTACAGCACAAATATCAATTTCCTCCACTCCAAGAAGTGCTTTGAGTGACTGCATCTTGACAGTTAGATGTCTACTGTTAAGCAGCATGACCCTCAGATTGCATACATGTCTAGCTGTTACGGTGGTAATTTGATTTGGAACACTGCCAAATAAGGCACTATAGGGGGTGGAAAGACACTTACCCTGTACCTGGAAACCCAGGGCTGAGAGATTTAGGACAACTCTGGAGAGACACTGAGGTCTGTCAATCATGTTATCCCAAGCAAAATGATACTGGATCTCCTGAGAATGACACACAACACGTAAGCCAGTGTTGCAGTCAATTATCTGTTGATAGTACTGCAGCATCTTTCTGGGTGATGGCAGTATATTGCCCAGGGCTACTGTCACACCTGCATGGCCCACATAATCTGACTGTTCAACCACATCTCTTGTCATGTAGCCCAGGGAGGTGTGTCTCAGGTCATTCTCACTCACATGGTTGATGACAGAGTGATACTTGTAGCTGTTGTGGTGTGGCCTGACTGGTTATGTCATGTGTTGAATGCTGGCATGTGTTACCTCCTCTATAATCAACATAGTGAGTGGGACATCTGTGTGCCACAGTACTAAGTCACCCATAATCACTATATTGTGCAAGGTGGTCAGCCTTAAGAGCTTAGGTTGAGGGGCACACTGTGTAGGTGACATATGTGTCCTTTGACATGTGCTATGTCATGGTGTCTGAACAGGTGTCTGTCTTGCTGGTCTGTGCTGCTTGTGTAAATGTCCGAGTACCCCTCTGAAAGTGGGTGTGTGGCTTTTCAGTCAGGGCTGTCATAGTGGGTATTGTGGTGAGCTATGTGGTCCACATGGTGTGGTGCAGGTGTTGATCTTATCCTCTTGACCAGCTAGTCCAGTCTTTGCTGGAGAGTGCATATTTCCACATTTGGTGATATAGGGGTAACTATCACTGGTCTGAGTGTTTGGAGTTTAGAGGAGAGGGTTGTCTGTGTACATGAGGCAGCAGCAACAGTGATTCAGAATGGACAAGTGCACCAGGTTAATAGGTGAAAGCACAGAAAACTGCCCTTCAATCATGGCAGGAGGGGTGATCATAAGTAGTAAGTACTGGGGCTAATCCCGTGATGAACGAGTACTGCTGATGGCTCCCAGGTGTGATACACTTATTGATACAATAACCTGTTGAAGTGCAAAGCTATAATGCTATTTGAAGTGCAAGACAAAAAGAGTTAGCAAGATGTACTGGAGAAACTGAAGGCAGACGTCCTGCCACCTGTAATACTTTACCTCAACTGTGTAGTTATCAGCACCTTTGGCCAGTTGCAAGTCCAATAAGCTCTGTAGCACATGCAGTAACTGCTTAACCCTATAGTACAAATAACTGGATAGGCAGGGGTTCTAATCTCAATACTGACAAGTCTTTGTGTGTGAGAATGATGTACTGTGTGAGTTATATCATTTTGACTTGTGTACCACCCTTTACACTTCCCCTCCCTCCAATTTAGTAGTCCTGTTGATGTCATTCACCTTAGAAGTACCTGTGGGCTAGGTGATATTGTACATTTGATAGTAGGCATAATTAGACAGGCAGGAGTTCTAATCCCAATACTGGCAAGTGTGTGTTTGTGTGTGTGTGTGTGTGTGTGTGTGTGTGTGTGTGTGTGTGTGTGTGTGTGTGTGTGTGTGTGTGTGTGCATGTGTGTGTGTCTGAATCAGATAGTGTGTGGCTTATACCATTTTGATTTGTGTATCACCCATTACACTTCCTCCAACTACTTTACTATTGTTGTTCTTGTCATTCACCTTAGAAGTACCTTTGGATAAGATGAAATTGTGTAAGCTGTGTGGCGTGTCTGCTAACTGCATAATGCCATAATGCAAATAACTAGTTAGGCAGGAGTTCTAATCTCCATACTGGCAACTGTTTGTGTGTGTTTGTGTGAGAATCATGTGCTGTGAAGTTTATACCATTTTGAGTTGTATACCATCATACTCGTCCTAATTTAGGAGTCCTGTTGATGTCATTAAACTTACAAGTACCTTCAGATGAGGTGAATTTGCTTAAGCTCTGTGGCTTGTCTGATAACTGTGTAATATTATAGTAGACATAAATAAATAGGTAGGAGTTCTAATCTCAATTCTGGTGTGTGTGTGTGTGTGTGTGTGTGTGTGTGTGTGTGTGTGTGTGTGTGTGTGTGTGTGTGTGTGTGTGTGCATGTGTGTGTGTATCATATTTTGTGTGGCTGATACCATTTTGATGTGTGTACCATACATGGCAGGTGACCAGCTCCTGATGCCATTACTTTATATAGTGGGGTAATGGCATCTGCCTCACATGCAGCATGTAAAACCATTGTACAGGCCATGCCAGTCTTCTGTACAGATCCAGATGTTTAGAACCTATTAGTGCTCTGTCCACCTTAACAATGCCCATGTATGTGATATAGTTGCCAAATAGACCACAGTGAGTATACTGACACATATGGCAACATCAAGTATCATACCTGACTGAAACAGTATACTGACACAATGTCTGCTACCCTCACACTTGTCCATGCTTGTAGGTGCAATACATGAGTCCAGATGCTTGGTTTTACAAGTGAATTGTTCATGTCATGGGTCACATTACAGGTTGGGAAAGGTGTGGACTGACATATTGTGGTCTCAATCAGTATATTTCAGAAACAAATGGTATCTTAACAGGTGTGTGCATACATTTTATATCCACTGTATAGCAGTAATGTTTGACACATGTCCCTACCTTAGTCAGTTTGTCCAACACATTTTGCTGGTGTCTGTCCAGATGTCTTGCACTGACAGGTTGTGAGGTATGCTACAGGCATGTTACATTCTCTTCAAATAGGCCCCTGGGGTGACCACTGTGATGCAATACATTTAACCCCACCACAAGTGAACATGCACATAAAGCAATATGACTATTAGTCATAGTTGTGTGCGTGGTAGCTTGCATGCCCTCCACATGCCTTGGGTATTGCCAAAGCACAAATGAACAATTCCATACTCACCAGCTTCTGGCTGCTGTCCCATATGCAGACTAGAGTCACCTATGTAGTTGTGGGAGAGAGGTATTGTCAGCAGACTCACATGTGCCCTTGGTAAAGGATGGATGCAGCATGTCTGCACATTTCCAGCACAACACCCAATACTACACACTTTGCTGTTCATCGCCATAGATTTGTACTTCTGTGCATTAGAAATCCACATCCACAACTGCAATCTGACCTGACACATGCATGTAGATACTGTACAGATACAAGTATGTCTCATACAGTAGTCTACTAATCCCCACTGGGACATTACCTGCACACTCCTTGTCCATTGTGTGGGTGCCACTCATCTCCAGCAAGTGGGGCTTTGTACTCTGGTGTCATACTGTGACGGGTGGCCTAAGCTTGGCAAGGAGCTCCTCATTTGGTGTCAGTGGAGGTTGCATGGCTGTGCTCCCACCTGTGGTTGTGGGGTCCCTGGCCATGGCAGAAGCCATTTGCCAGGCATGACATATGAGGTTGGTGGCATGATACCACACCTGATCATATGTACATGCATGCAGGCCCACCTAATTTACCCTGTGGACAGGGTCATCCCACAGGGGTGCTCCTGTCCCACAGATATTGCTGGCCTTGGCCCAGCAGTACTGTGTGGTTCTGTATTCTGGCTTCCATTATCAGGTTGCATTCCACTGGTGAAAAGGTCTCCCGCCAATGATGTGACATTGCACCTGTTAGACACTAACAGGGAAACACATCACAGGACCCATATATTTGGCAACAGTATGTCCAGTACCTGCACATGTACCTTGAATACCAGTATCCAACACTCACAACCATACCAGTAGCCACCACTCACAACCACACCATACCCCTATAATCTATCAGCACAGTCCTGATGAGTCATATTGCTTGCAATGAGGGCAAGTTGTTTACATAATCTGTCATTCTTCATTCAGGTCTGTGTGAATGGATGACATTAGCCATCTTCCATGTGGATGGTGTGTGGACAGTGCTGCGGCTTTGTGTGACTACAGTGTGTACTGCAGCTGGGAGCACATACCTGAGTTCATGTAGGATGCAGACAGGGATGATATGACATCCCATGAATACTTACATTTGTTGCCTTTCAGTAGGCAATATGTACCTGCTCGCTGGTGATGAGGGGAGGGGTGTGGGTGCAGTACATATCCACCTATAGTGATGCTGAGCCAGGGGGGCATGTTTACCCAAACCCTATCTGCATCAGATTACCTGTAGCTATGCTGTGTGTGTATGTGATCTGACTTGACCACCATTACAGGTTAGGTTGCTATGTTACGTCCAAGACTGCATACATATGGGAAGATGGTTATGTGACTGTCCCTGGTGGATGTCTCCAATTTGTACTCATAGTTGGCCTTACAGTAATCCACCTGTGATCTCATATGCTTGTTCAGACAATGGCTGACTTGATGGCAGGTTGGTTCCTGCCCCTATTTTGCCCTGTACAGCCACTATAGGGGCCAAGTCTGTGGTTTGTGTAATGCTGCTGTCCAGCAAAGGGGATTACTCTACATTGGTGGAGGCAGGTATGACAAGTAAGTACTGCTGTGTCTATACAGCCATGTATGTGTTCAATCAGTTGTTTTTTGTGGGCATGGTCACAAAGTCATAACACAGTTGGACATCTCTCCAATTTAGCAATGATAATTATGCTTATTGTACTAACCACAGCTGTGTCTGGGCAATACAACAACCACTAGCTGTAGAAATATCACTCTTTTGGGTGCACAGTAATTAAGATTACACACATGTCCAACATGTATAGCTGTTTTAACTGACATTTTACATCGCATGTCTGTTCTCATGAGATGGGCACATACACCTACTCATACTGATATGTGCATAGCTAATACCTCACATACATGTCTGTTCTATGTCAGTATGGCACACTAAATTCACACTCTTGCTGCTCAGTCATCCCTCTCAACCTGTTACAGCAGGACATCTGTAGGATGCCATGCATACATGGGCGAAATGGGATACAATCAGTGACAGTGTCTCAATATTGCTGTAGCATACTTGAGTCATTCAAGAGCACAGTAGCCTTTGCACTGACAGGCATCCTCTATAGGATGTCCAACAGTCATATGGCAGGAAGAGAGAGGAAAGGCTAGGAGGATGGTATTGAGGGTAAGAATTGTTAATGTTGGCAGTATGAGTGGTATAGGGACCAGGCTAGCTGATATGATGGCCAGGGGATGGTTGACATATTGTGTGTGTGCAAGAGACCACATGGAAGGGGATTATGGCTGGGTGTATGGTAGGTAGGTCACAATTGTGCTATCAAGGTATGAACTGGAGTTGGAAGGGGATAGGGCTTCTGCTGAAGGAACTGTATGCCCAGAGTGTTTTTGGAGGATGACATAAGTGTCCAATAGAGTGATGTTTCTGAAGCATTAAGTTGATGCTGTAATGATAACTGTTAGTGCATATGCTATGCAAGTTGGTTGTGAGATGGATGAGAAAGAGAGATGTGACATCGGTTGGATGATGTGGTGATGACTGTAAGCAAGGGTGACAGACTGGTCATTGCAGTAGATGTCAATGGGCATGTTGGTGAAGTAAACAGAGGGGATGGGGATTTGATGGGTATGTATGGTGTTAATAGGAATGGAGATGGTGAGATGGTAGTGGAGTTTGCAAAAAGGATAGACATGGCTGTGGTAAATACACACTATAACATGAGGGAGGAGCATAGGTGATATATAAGAGTGGAGTACGATACACACAGGTGGAATATATCCAATGTAGGAGGGCCCGTTTGAAGGAGATTGGAGACTGTAAAGTGGTGACAGGGGAAAGTGTATTTAGGCAGCAGAAAATGTTGGTATGTAAAATGATGTTGGTGATCGAGATGAGGAGGAGTGTGGGGGCAGCACCAAGGATCAAATGGTGTGAATTGGAAAAGTGTGCTTATGAGGGGAGTTCAGGGAAGAGTTGAGACAGGCACTGGGTGGCAGTGACAACCTCACAAATATCTGGTTAAGTACAGCAGAGCTGGTAAGGGAGAAAGCTAGATGGGTGCTTGGGGTGACATGTGGATGGAGGAAGCAGTACAAGGACACCTGTTGGTAGACTGATGAAGTACTAGACATTATACAGAGACTGAGATTGGGGAAGAAGGAGTGGGATTGTCAGAGAGATGAGGAAAATAGGCAGGAGTATGAGGAGACGATGTGCATGGCAAAGAGAGAGGTGGCAAAGGCTGTGGATGGGCATATGAAGAGTTCAATAACAGGATGGACACTAAGGAATGATGAAAGGAATTGTACTGATTGGCTAGACAGATGCACTGAGCTAGGAAAGATGTGCAGCAGATAAGAGTGATAAAGGATGATGAGGTATATGTACTCACAAGCGGGGAGAGTGTGTTGAGCACATGGACAGTGTACTTTGAGAGGCTGATGAATGAAGAGAATGAGACAGAGAAGGTTGGATGATGTGGGTATGGTGAATCAGGAAGTGCAATTGCTCAGCAAGGAGGATATAAGGATAGCTATGAAGAGGATGAATACTGGAAAGCCTGTTGGTCCACATTACACACCTGTGGAAGCATGGGTTTGTTTAGGGGAAATGACAGTGGTGTGTTAGCCAGACTGTTTACTGATACCTTGGGAAGTGTGAAGTTGCATGAGGAGTGGAGAGAAAGTGCTTGGGTACAGTGTTAAGAATGAGGTTGATGTGCAGAGCTGTGATAACTACAGAGGGATAACACTGACCAGTCACAGCATGAAGTTATGGGTAAGAGTAGGGGAAGCTAGGTTACTAAGGGAGGTGAGGAATACTGGTCAGCAGTATGTTGTCATGTGTGGAAAAGGCACTACCAATGTGATGTTTACTCTGAGACTGTTACTGGTGAAATACAGAGAAGGTCAGGAGTTGTTCTGTGTCTCTCTGTACTTGCAGAAAGCATATGACAGGGTGCCTAGACAGGAGTTGTGGCATTGTATGATGAAGTCATGAGTTGAAGAGATATATGTAAGAGTGGCACATGATATATACAAGGGTGGTGTGACAGCATTGAGGTCTGCATTGGGATTGATGGATGTGTTTAAGGTGGAGGTGGGATGACATCAGGGATCAGCTGTGAGCCCTTTATGATTTGCAATGGTAATGGACAGGTTGACAGACAAGATCATACGGGGGTCCCTGTTGACTATGTTGTTTGCAGATGACACTGTGATCTGTATTATAAGTAGGGAAAAGCTTTTGGAGAACCTGGAGAGGTGGACATATGCTATAGAGAGGAGAGGCATGAAAGTCAGCAGCACTAGGACAAAATATCTGTGTGTGAATGAGAGGGAGGATAGCAGAATGTTGAGGATGCATGGAGTACAGTTGGCAAAGGTGCATGTGTTCAAATGATTGGAATCAACATTTTAGAGTAATGAGTACTATGGAGGACAGTTGTAGAAGAGAGTACAGGCAGGATGGATCGGGTAGAAAAGAGTGTCAGGAGTGATATGTTACAGATGAGTACCAGTAAACGTGATATGTAAGGCCTACAAGAGGGTAGTGAGACCACCTATGTTATATGGGTTGGAGACGGTGGCACTAACAAAAAGGCAGGGGTCAGAGCTGCACATGGCAGAGTTACAGATGTTATGATTTGCACTGGGTGTGACACGTGTGCACAGGTTTAGCAATGTGTATATGACTGGCTCAGTCCATGTTGGACGGATATGAGGCAGTGTTGGAGAGGCAGCATTACATCAGTTTGGACATGTGTTGAGGAGGGGTGCTGAGTATATTGTGAAAAAGATGGTAAGGATGTAGCTGCCAGGTAAGAGGTAGAGAGGAAGGCCTCAGATAAGGTTTCTGGATGTGGTGAGAGAGGACATGCAGGTGGTTGGTGTAAGAGAGCAGAATTCAGAGGACAGGCAGAAATGACAACAGATGATCCACTGTGGCAATCCTGAATGGGAAAAGCCATTGGAAGGAGGATGTTGTAATGTCAGTGTTCACAGATTTGGCAAGGATTTGACTGACATAACACAACTCTGGGTAAACGACTACAAATATGAGGCACTTATATAGTCAGTGTGCAGAACACTGGACAGTTGAATGGTATGAGCGCAGTATATAACATGCAGTTCAACACACACATCTGCAGCAGTACTTTACTCTGCACATGCTCTGTATAGTTGTCTTATATTTACAAGACAAAATGTGCATCATAGTTATATGCACAGGTAGCATATGGATATGTACATCCTAGTAGCTGGCCTAGTCACTACAGACAGAGCCACATGCTATAGCCATCAGTGCTGTTCAGCAGTACATCAGTACAGCAAGTCTTGTTGAGAGATATGTTTTCAAACTCCTATTTTCCATTAGTACAGACCACCTACTGCATTCACTTACATGCTTACTTGTTTCACATACTTTTTTCTGGAAATTTCACAGATATATCCTTTCTTATTTTTTTTCTCACACTACTTCAGTTTTGCATTTATGGACTGTCTATGACAGAGGTGCTTTGAATAGATGGCACCTTGTCTTTTGTAGGTAATGCTCATGAACATCTGATGGCCTGAGCACCAACTGGTGTTCCCCTGTTGCTGACTGCGTTCAGAGCAGCTGTTAGTTATTCCAGTGGCCAATGTCATAGCAACACACTTCTATAATTGAGTACTCCATGTGGGCATTGGCCCTTTCCCTTACCTGTGAGGAAGAGATCCTGGAGGTGTGTGAGATAATACCTCTTAGAATAAGACCTGTGGAGATAAGCCAACTAAATGGTGGAGAAGATTCAAGACTTAGGGGTCGAATGTGAGTATTGCTATTATATGTTTTGAATACTGCTTGTTTAACAGGGTTTCAGTCTGACAAAGTTCTGTGTCTGCATAGCTCTCAACTGTAGAGCTATCCACATAATGGCCAGAGGTTTGCCTGTTATGTTTGGTCTGCTCCCCAGACAGGTGTCCTTGGCAAATCAGTAGCATACTCTGGTGATTGCAATCAGTATATGCCGACATCCATTTGTGTTTTAGATTTTATATCCCTCAGAAAAGATATGTTACAGCAAACCCTGTAACACCAGCACATTTCTTAGTGTATAACAGCAATATTTCAAGTATGACCACGTTTTTGGGCCTCAGTCCCAAATTATGTCAGGCTTGGTACAGATGCCATACAGTAGGAGGTTGATAAGTAGGGTCTACCATTATTTTGTTTTGTCATTCCTGCTGAGGGGAAAGGCTGGACAACATGTGGGACTCTACATTCAAGAGGTTTGTGTATGGAGAATGCTCTTAGATGCCCCTGTAATGTATTTTATGTGGGGGAGAGTAACAAGTGTTTTAAAACTAGGCTGTTAGAACATGTGAGACATATTACTGATGTGGAAGAAGACAGTTCTATAGTTTTATATTTCAATAATTCTCACCATGGGGGTAGTACTCATGAAAGAAGATTTGTTATGTACAGAATCGGTTTAAATTCTCAAATGTGATACTTTATCCCCTAGGGGGTTGAATGTGTAGTGTAATTGGAGGCTGTGTATATACGTGTAATTAAGTGTAGTGGGTTACAAGGTACTGCTTTGGAAAAATTCTGTTTCGCAGTTTGGTCAAACAGTCATAAAAGAACAATTGTTATGTACAGAATCAATGCATATTTTTAAATGTGATACTTTATCCCCTAGGGGGTTGACTGAGGAGTGCAATTGGAGGCTGTGTATTTAAATGTACATAAGTGTTAATTGCTTCTTCTAATTAAGGCAAGTATTTCTTGTAACATTTTACTCCTTGAAGGCTTTGGCAAAGACATCAGAGTAAAATGAACTTGTGTGAATTACTGGCTGATTGTATTTTTGCTTACTATCTTCACTCATTGTAGTTGTGTTGTTAAGAAATAACTGTATATCTTTGGCCATTGTCTATGGTCTATTATGGTTTTGTAGCAGCATACTGTTCACTTATTATTTGGACTGGGGGCCAGATGTGAGTGTCATGGGTCCTATCGTATCCAACTGTGCACGCTGGATTATGGGTGGTCTATCAGCAGCATATGTTTGTATGGGCATTTAGAGACATGTATGCATATATATATATATATATTTTTTTTTATACATATATCTATGGATCTAGGACTATTGAACGAAAGTTCAATAATCCGAATCCACAATCACCGAACACACTTTAACGAAGGCACTTTCACCAAAAAAGCACTTTTGCTAAAGTGTGTTAAAAAATAAATAAATAAAACAATAAATCTATTTTTATGCAGGGGTCAAGCCCCCCTGCACCACCCATGTGGGGGCCTGTGCCCCCCACACACCCCCTACTTTAATATTCTCACTCCGTCATCACACTGCAGTGAGGAAAAGGTAATATTCCCTTATCTGCTCCGCAGTATGATCTCTGCAACAGTCATTCCCCCACGACTCCCTCTAGCTGCAGGCATACTTCCACAAAAGTGCTTTTTTGGTAAAAAGCACTTTCGCGGAAGTATACCTGGCTGTTTGTGCTTCGGTCAAAAGTTCCTTCAGGGATCAGTACCGATCCCATATATATATATATATATATATATATATATATATATATATATATATATATATATACACACGTCAGTATTTCTTAGTAATATATCTGTATATTGTTATACATATATATGTATCTCCATACATATCTATCTCTCTATATATGCAAATATTTTTTTCATGTATATATTTGTAGATAATCATTCCTGATTGCCCAGTGCATCTTTCCTATTGTAAACTGACTGCACTGCATGATATGTTGTAAAAAAACATCCTAATATCTTGCAGCTAAAATGGCCTAGTGGTAAATTGCTGTGACTATGGTGTATAGCATCCCAGGCTCAAGAATGAGCATGGCTGAGTATTTTGTTGCTGGCCAGAAGAAGAGCTACTGGATACAGAATGATTGAGGCAGTTGTAAGCGGGTTTGCATGATGGTAAGCAATGCTAAAACACAGTTAAACTGGTAGGCGCTTAAACTGTGTAGGCTTCGCTTACCGATGGTTTCCAGTGCGCATATATGCTTAGCAGAGCTAACTACTGGTTATCATTCACATTTAAACAATGTGTAAACCTGCTAAGCATAGCTCAGCCCTGGTAACCATTGCTCACATTCCAGTCTCATAAAAGAGCAGAGTAATTACATCATGTAATAAGTTTGTTTCTTGTACATAGCATGCTTTTATGTGCTCTCATTACTGTAGCAAGGAGTGTGACTATAATGTCCAGGACACTTGAGTATACATGGGTAGTATCACTTTTTTTATTTATTATTTTTTATACATGGGTAGTATCACATGTTATATGCACTCATACTTGCATGTTACACCAGCTACAGTACACTGGTTGATGAATATGATTCCACACATATTGTATTATGAAATTAGTACTGTTGGCACTGCTTTTCCATGTAAAGTTAGATTGCCTATTGTAGTACTGCAACCATGCACTTTTGCATGCAGAACTGGGACTCTGAGTACTACACTATCTTGTTCTTGGTGTTTCAGCTGCATGCTTTTATGTATCTCCTATTGGATATTAATATGATATTATTATATTAACTGTAGAGTACTAAGTTTTTTGCCCATGTCATTTGAGGACTGCTATCATGTAGTAATGGCATACCATTTAGTTTCAGACTTCTATCCTTCAGGACATTCATCCTAATGCATGACATGTCTATCCTCTGTGCAAATGTCCAGATGTCAGGTATTGCTAAGGCCATACAACTATGTAGGTGCCCACATAGTTTTGTACTGTGGGCCTGGGAACTTCTGCTAGTTCCAACAAATGGGATGTCCTTCATGTGGGCCTTGGCCCTATTACTTCCCTGTGTGAGGGACATTACAGAGCTGGTGGGCTACAGATTCAGAGATAATAGGTGGGAATACTTCACAGGACAGAACATCTGGAGACAACACAACAATATGGGGGACATATCTCCAGAATTGTGAATAGAGTCTATGTCATCATCAGTGCTGTTATACACATGGTGGGTTGATAGGTTGACAGGTTTGTGTGGAAATGCATTTAGTAAGTGACTTCATGTCTGACAGTGATAAGTCTCTGACATATCTCTCCACTGGCATGCGGTCCACAGACTGGCCACATGTTTTCCTGTTATGTTTTGTCTGTTCCCCAGACAGTTGCTGTCCTTGGAAAATCAGTCAAAGACTGTGGGGAATGTAGTCAGTAAATACTAAAATCCATTGGTATTGCTGCCTTTATATTCCTCATAAAGGATGTTACAGCAAGCCCAGTAACATCTGCAACTGTCTCAATGTATGACAGAAATATGTCCAATCTACGCCTGTTGTTGTGCCCCTGTCCCCAAATGATGTCAGGCTTTGTCCAGATGTCATGCACTATGAGGCTCAGACATATTTAGTAGCATTATTTCTTGCCTTTGTTCCTCCAACCATCCCAGTGATGTAGTAGACCCACGGATATGTTACATGGAAGAGGCCATAGAGATTATTCCTGAGCCTGTACATTCTGAAGTGAACTGTACATTTGAGAGGTCTGTACTTCTCTGGCCATTGTTAACAGCCTGTCAGGATTCTGTACACATGTCATGCGTACATGTTATTTGGGCTGTTTATGGAGGGTGGGGTAGATGTAAGTGTTATGGCTCCTTTTTTATCTTACTGTGCATGCTGCTCCAGTGTCTGTTGGTCTATTGGCTGTATGCCTTTGCAGCGGCAGATTGAGATGTGTCCTGTACCATGGTCAGGATTCAGACTACACTGAGAACTGGACCACTATATGTAGGGGTAGTGTGTGACTGGAAAACTATTATGTATTTCTTCACACAGTCCGTATACTCTACTGTTCACCTGACCTACCAGTATGTGACTGTGACTGTGGTGGAATTGGTTGTGGGTATGCACTTTCACACTGGTGTCTGATTTTTGGTGCTGTAACATCCCTGTAGTGCCTGACATCCCAAAGGGGGATGACAACAGATTCAATGACATTGAGCTTAAGGCCATGGCTCTGACACCAGTCATTGGTCTCAGTGAGGCATTTAATAGCTCCCAACTTGCAATCATCTGCAAACATTATCAGCCAGAGTCCCTTCATGTTGGCATGGACTTCAGAGAAGTTGATACCAAACAAGTAAAAACCCAGTACTGAACCCTGTGGAACTCCACACATCACTGGTCAGCAGTCTGATTTGAGCTCAGCTACTTTCACACTGTGGGTTCTAGCTGTGAGACAGTTTGCAGCCCACCTACTGTTATAGGGGTTGATGCATAGCTTAGTGAGTTTATCCATGAACCCTGAGTGGGAAATGTTATCAAAGGGCTTGGCCAGATTGATGTAGGCTGTATGAACCACCTTGCCTTCATCCACAGCTCTGGTGACTGACTCAAAGAAGTGAACCAGGTTGATTGAAGAGGCATGGTCTACCCTTCACAAAAGCAAACTGTGTGGCATCCTGAGTCTGGAGATTTTCATATCCCTGTTTCTTAGGTCCATGATGATGCATTCCATAGCTTTGCATGACAGCCTTGTCAGGCTAATGGGGCAATACTTCCCAGGGTCTGCAGCCACTCATCCTATGTGGAGAGGGATAACTGTAGCAGTGCAGCATTCAGTAGGGACAAAGCCTGAGGTGAGGCTGTGATTGAACAGGGCACACAGGTGAGGTGCCAGTTCACTCTGTAGTTCATGCAGAAGACAGCCAGGAATATTGCCAGGTCCAATAGAAGCTGTATTCTTGGCCTTAGACAGTGGTGTGTTAACCAAAGCAACAGTACTACTGGGTGCCTGGCAGTGAACTGGTATTGTGATTGGTTCTTTGGGGGTGATGAGAGGGGTAAAGTTGCCACTGAATCTGTGTGCCAGTATATTGGCAATATCTGTTGCCTCAGTATGAGAGTTAACATTGTGCAAAGGCTCAGAGCACATGCTGGTATTACCATGAAGATTCTTTACATAACTATAGGAGGCCTTGTGGGTGTCTTTACTGAGTGCTGCAATTCTGTTTTCACAGCTACCTTTAGAGTATTTCATGAGGAATCTCATCTTTTTGTTGAGGCTGATAAGGGTTTTTTTCCAATCTTGGGACTTCACCTTATTCCATATCAGTTTCCTCTTTCTGTTGTAGAGTTTCTTTGAGTAGGGGATCACCAGATTGGCTTATTTTTTCTGGAGGGGAGTGTCTTGTTTCTATTGGGTATGGTGGAATCCATGCATTTGTGTATGTGTTTATACTGCATTGGTGTGTATTTGGAGTTCATGCAACTAGTCTCCATTTGCATGGGTGCCATGAAGTTAGCCACCTCTGATCTTTGGAGGCCAAAGTTAGCTTTGCAAAGGTTTTTCGTGGTGGTTACCTTTGCAAGGGGGTGGGAGGGATGTGGATTCCTAAGGTGATGACATTGTGGTCAGATCTAACTACGGCAGAGTTGACTATTGATGTACAGCAACAGTCGCCCATGTTAGTACTGACTAGGTCAATGATGTTTCTATCTGTAGTGGGTATAGAAACAAGCTGGTCCAGGCCATTGGAATGAATGTATTTCAGGCAACACTGGGCAAGTGCATTGATACATGGGTAGCTTTCACTGTTAATGGAGGGGTAGTTGAGGTCAACCAGTATGATAGTGTTAGGTTGGACAATAATATTCTCCAGGGCATTTAGGAACATGGGGTTTGACTCTTTGGACATGGTTGAGGACCTATAGCAGGTTATGACTTGAATTGCTGTCTTACCCTATGTTAGCTACACCTGCAGTATCTGTGATGCATTATGTTGGGCTACCAGTGTGGACGTGTGCGCATCCTTTGTGAATAAGGAGTGTTTCAAATGAGTGCCTTTTGAGATTTAGACTTCTAGTGTTGAGCAGCATGACCCTCAGATTGCGTTTGTTTGTAGCTGTTATATAGTTAGGTATATTTATGTATGCATATGTATATATACATGTTTATATATATATGTGTGTATGTATTTATATACTTTTTGATATATATGTGTATGTATATATGTATATATTTTACATGTATATCTCTATAGATATACCTTGTTTCTATATTTGTCCACATATATGCATCACCATACATAAATACATGTATATATAGAAAACCTCACTCGTCCTATCTTTTCGAATCTTTTCCCTACTGTTGAATGACTCTACTGACTGATATGTTTGGAAAAGCAGCAGCATATTGTAGAGCACCCATGGTGTAGTGGTACATTGCTCTGCTTATGGTGTATGGGGCCCTGGTTTCAAGACTCATCAGGACTGATACTTTTGCAAGGCAGGACACTTGCTGCTGGAGACAAAGGGATAAGGACAATATTTCAATGGGGTCCCTAGTTTAGGCCACTTGACCCCCATTTTGACATACTTTTTTACAGATTTGTTACAGTAAGAGGTTTGGGGTATAGATCTGATGTGCAACA
This sequence comes from Protopterus annectens, assembly GCF_019279795.1. Classification (NCBI taxonomy): domain Eukaryota; kingdom Metazoa; phylum Chordata; order Ceratodontiformes; family Protopteridae; genus Protopterus; species Protopterus annectens. The sequence goes on along the minus strand of NC_056737.1, from coordinate 1,938,472,014 downwards.
ACAATACATATATATGTAAACATATATATATTACACACACACACACACACACACACACACACACACACACACACACACACACACACACACACACACACACACACACACACACACACACACACATATATATATATATATATATACATATACATATATATATATATATATATACATATATATATATATATATCTATGTGTATATATATCTACATATATATATATATATATATATATATATATATATATGGATATGTCTATATATATGTATATATTTATATATATGTATATGTGTATATATATATATATATATATATATATATATATATATACATATTTTTATGTACATAGATATTTCTGTATGTATTGATTTACTTTTCTATCTATACATGTATTTCTAAATGTATATATTTCATATGTATATCTCTACATATATTATGTATTTATTTGCCATATGCATATGCATCTCTATACACATATACATTTGTATATATATATATATATATATATATATATATATATATATATAAAACTTGACTAACTCTACATAATCTTTTCCCTACTGTTGAATGACACTGCTGAATGATATGTTTGAAAAACAAAACACATATCTACAGCTCAGGTGTCTTAGTGGTAGATTGCTGTGGCTATGGTGTGCAGGGTACTAGGTTCAAGACTTGCAAGGGCTGATTATTTTGTTGCTGGGCAGAACAAGTGCTGTTGGATACAGCGTGATTAAGGCACTTGTAAGTGGATTTGCGTGGAGCTACGTGATGCTTACATCCGCTTACATCACCTTAGCTTCGCTTACATCTGCTTACATCCACTTAAACCTGTGCTAATTTTAAATAAAGAAAAGAAAAAAGGGAGACAGGAAAGTGGTGAAATGGGGGTAAGTGAGGGAAAAACAAGATGAGAGGCAGCTAGGGATGTGCAGGATGGGTGTAGGAAAGGACCATAGCTCTGTATTTCTTCGACAGCAACAGCTAATATGAATGTGGGCAATTTGGAATTTAGAGCCTCACACCGCACAGGGAGGGGGTGAGGGCAACATACAATAATGACAATTAGTGGGGTAGATTGAGTAAGGGGTCCATGTCTCTGGGTGAAATGCAGAGCTATGTATGAGACATCATTTTTTTTGGGATAGATGCACTTTTTTTTTTTTTTAAGGACAGAGTAGGATGTTGGGGAAGGAGTCTAGGTAAGTGTGGGCAGGGACGTTTGGTAGGAGAGGTTGCATTTGCAGACAGACAAGACACACAAGACAGCAGACAGGGGTGGTGTGTGACACATGGGGGGAGACACCTTGGATGGGGAGGGTGGTTGTAAATCAGATGCCTATCAGCCTCCTAGATAGCAGTGGGACTGATGTCCCCACCTGATGGCAGTCACCACTACTCCTTCACAGCCTCAAAAGTGACTGTGCTGGGAGCTGAGCTGGAGGGGCCAACTGCCCCTCAAGCTGCAGCAGTCTGCCCTCCACCTGGCACAGTCATTCATCCAGCTCTGACAGGTGACAAGCTCCTCACAGTGCCCGCATGCAGGAGGAGGACGAGCCCCATCCTCTACAGTGGTTCCACTCGAGGGTGGTGCAGGACCAGCAGATGAGGGAGGGCCAGGTTGGGTCCCAGACATGCTGGGACCCGGTGCCTTGACCAGCTGGGGTGGGAGAGGCGGATCTGCCAGTATCAGCCTTCTTGAATGTGCTATGGAGCAAGAATTAACAAGGTGTGTTGGTTAGTCATGAACAAAACATTTCAACATTAGTCAAAACATCATGCATAGGTGTTCCAGTTGACCCAGAACAATGGAATTGTAACAGTGGCATGGCAAACAGAACACATGCCGAAATGGAATAGCAGTCAGGATTGCAACAGGTGAACAACAATGGTTATTCGACAAGGTATGTTAGTATGCACACAGTTTCAAATATAATAACCAAAATGCAACAAAGGTTCCAACAGTAAGTTTTGTGCAAATATTTGAGAAGATGAGTGGTGGGGGAAGAGGAAATAATTTCATTAACAACTGCATTCAGTGATACTTCTCAATACACTACTGTTCTATACTCTACAGTTCTGCCCTCCCTTAAACTCTACCTGCGCCATTGAGGTACTACAGCACATACACACCTGTACATATGTGCATCTGGAGTACAATGGGGCAAGGCATGACAACTCTGCATACTTAAGTATAGGGGACTCATACCTGTCATACTTACTGGCACAAGTAACAATGTGTTCCCAGTCCTGCTGTTCTGTAAGTGTGCTTTTAGCATACTTGTACTATGATGTTATCTGGGTGCAGGTTTCTTGGCAACAGGGGAAACTATCCATGACAGCGTGACACTTGAGAGGCTTGTACTGGCCAGACTGCATAGTGTAGATGGCTAGCCTGCTTCTATTTGTAGGACTGGGGCTGCTCAACAGAACATTTGTGGGGAAAATATCTGTTCACAATAAATTAGTGTTTCTACCAATATTCAAGTTTACAGCTGTTGAACTAGAAAGGCATGTTAGCAGCAGTCTCTGAATTCAAACTGTGGTGTGTGTGTGTGTGTGTGTGTGTGTGTGTGTGTGTGTGTGTGTGTGTGTGTGTGTGTGTGTGTGTGTGTGTGTAAAAGATAACTACAGACCTAGTCCTTAGGGCGGCGCAGTGGTGCAGCGGTTAACGTTGTCACCTCACAGCAAGAGGTTTTCTGGTTCGATTGTCAGCTGGGGTGCCTTCTGTGTGGAGTTTGCATATTCTCCCTGTGTTTGCATGGGTTTCTTCCAGGTACTCCAGTTTCCTCCTACATTCCAAAGACATGCATCTGGAGCATTCCTCCCCGGGCCTCCGCAGAAAACAGTCTCTGTGGAACCTAGTCGGACTTTCCCGGTCAACAAATTTTAAATAAATAAATAATAAATAAATAAATTATCAGACTGAGCTACTGGGGAAGTGGTGCCTGTTACCTGAATTATTTCTGTCTAGTACATACTTTTCTACATACTCTACTTTTTTATCAAATGTCTTTTTATTTGTTTTCCCTAATAACTACAACAAAAATTAGAACAAAAACTGTTGATGTTGCTGTTTACACAATATGAGCAGATTAAATCTAGACATTTGTACATTTTAATAAAACATACTTCAATTTAGAATCAAGTCAACAAACTACGTTTGCAGTCTGTACCTGTTAGTGTCTCACACTTTCCTGTATATTCAAAACTACATACAGCTGAAATGCAAAGGTTAACACAAGGCAATGTTGGCAGGAACACAGTACAACTCATTACTGAAGAAAATATTTACTTTTGCATTTTGTCACTTATTTCAGATCCACATTCTGAACTATGCAGACAAACAGTGCTAAATCACTTCACCTCAGTTACTGCATGCTGCAGCAGCTACACAATTGTACTTTTCAGATACAAGACAAATGAAAGACAACCATTTGTGGTAGTCAGCTTTATTATTTTTGACATAACAGCACTTTCTATAACTCAGAAATCCACAGTTAGTATTACTGCATGATCTGCACAGGAGGACTGCTTCTCATTTTTAACTGTTACAGTAGCCCTGATACAGCAGTTTCTTAGCAGGTTCTGTCAGACAGCCTAATACATATCCTACTCTTCCTCTCCTCAATTGTACCTTGTTTGCTACAAAACTCTGTATTACACAGCAACTGGCACTACTGAGTTCTAACACTGGCAGCCTGACACATGCATTTATTCAGTGCAGTTAGAGCACAATTATATATATACAGATAGTACTATCTTTACTATTTCTGATTTATTACAGCAGATATTATGACTATTTCTGTACTCACCAAACTCTTAGAGCAGTCGGACCAAGCGCTATTAATGTGCATCAATGTTAGCGGCCCTCTCAGCGACAGCTGTATGGAGAAATAACACACATTAAGCACACCTGTACAGTAATATATACAATTTTTAAATAATTATTTACAAATACACATACTGGGATACTTACAAACTTCTGGTACCTCCTCCGGTCATGCTTCTTGGATCCACTAGGCCAAGAGCTCACCCCTCCTATGCTTTAGGTCATCATAGTGATGACACACCTGCTCACCAGTTCGGGGAACACCAGTGGCACTGGTGAGATCACGTGCCAGATGGTCCCAGGCCTCCGCTTTGTACTGGGAGCCTGGTACTTGCCCTGCAGCAGTCTAGCTTCATGGTTTTGATAAGGAGTCCAACCATGACCCTGGACTCCTGGATGCCCCAACGTTGGGCCCGAAAGCGAACACCCTCTCCTATGCCTGACATTGTTGCTGCCCTGATCAGACTCGAAGAGATATGGCTGTGTTCCTGCCTGTGTGGTTTAAATAAGGACATTTTCCCGCACTTTTCCATGATTGGCTATGCTTAGCTCCATGCAAATCCACTTAGCAAGGCTTAAACCAGCTAAGCAATGCTTACAGTTGCTAAGGATTGCTTATATTTTCATGCAATCCTTAGCTAGTTTCAGCAGAGCTACGGCAGGCTTAGCTGCCGCAAACAATTATTTAAAAAATAAATAGAAACATATTTTTACATTTCCATATGGCATTTTCCCAGCCCTACACTACCATACATGAGGCAGGTGACTTACAAATATCATTCCAATTCATAAAAATTAATTTGCAACTGCTTCCACACATAAAATACATTTGCTAGAGATGGGATTTGAACAACATATACCTTGTATGATAAACTGCAGCTCTAACCACTGCACTATACCAGCAACAAGGATGTTTCCTTCACAATTATATTTGACTCTCAGACAGCATTTAAGCTGGGGTGAGCAAAGTGCCATAGTGTGTAAACCCACTGTGCTTTGCTTAAACTTTCTTTTTTATTGTAAAAAAAATAAAGAAGAAATTTGTAATTATGGGGCAGCGATCTGGCCATTCCAGGGACAGTCATGTACTGTGCGGGATACTTCTTGGGGATTGTGTGCTTACTTTTTTTTCTTTTTTTCTTATTTCAGTGTCCATGGACACTGACATGGTCAGTTTTACATTTCAGTGTCCGCAGACTAATAATGCATAATATTAGAGCCAGGCTCTAATAGTATGTTACTTCCTTGTTTGAAAGTGCCGTACAGCACTTTCTGAGTGCAGGGGGCATGTTTAAGTGTCCATGCAGGATTTATACACGCTCCTTGCACTCGTACATGGATCATGTAGGTGTAGGAATACAGCAGCGCGCCCTCATTAATATGTAGGGCGCGCTACTGTTGTATTCCAACATGGAACAGTCCATGCAAGAAGAGACTATTCTTGCAGTGACTGTTCATGAATCTGGGCAGAGAGTCTGATGAGGTGCATCGCAAATCATTCACATTCACATGAACAACTAACCATGTCTAAGACAGTTTGTCATAAATATAGCAATATATTTATTCAGTTATTTGCTTCTATTTACTGGGAAAGTCTGACTGAGCACCAGGATGCTCCTTGTCATTGGAGGCCTTGGGAGAAAAGTTCTGATCTAATATATAGTAATAGTACAAATTAATTACAACTGAAATTAAGAGCACATTAATCAAATAAGATGCAGACATTATTAGATAATATACATATGCATGAACATGAGATAGATTATTTTATTTTTTATTTATTTACATTTGTTGACCAGGGTTCAGCGCTGCTCCTACTAGACCAGTTTCAGGCTCAGCCATAATATCATGTTTACTTGTATACATTGCATGCTCCCTGCAAAACCACATAGAGTGCTGTGGCAAAAACCATGCAGGGTGTGCAACATCCACAGGTATGGCAATAATTGTGCATGTCTGTGCTTATCAATGATGGCATCAGTAATGTACTCTCTATGTGAAATAACAAAGCACTTCACATGGACCTGCATACCTGATGAAAACAAGTCTGCCACATGCCATGGCTCTGCTATGCACCTGGACAAAAGTAACAAGTAGAATCAGTGATACAGCATTACCACACATTCCATGACATGTGTCTTATACAACAATATACAAACTATTTGTGTACATACATGTGGAGACATATGGTGCATGTGAGGCACAGAGAATGAATATACTTGTTACTGGCACTGTGCGAGGGGGGACTGTACAAGTTATCTCATGAGTGATAAAACCACTGCTCCCAAGACAGACTACTGCAGTTATCCAGCAGGTAAAATTTGGTTCATAGGTACTTGCAAGGTGTTTGATCCATGAGGATCTTTAGAAACCTAGCCATACATTTCAATGAAGTTTTTAGCCCTTATATTTAAGTATGAATAACTCAGAGATGAGCAGAACATTTACACAGGATCATAGGAAGTTACTGGGCTATTGGCCCTGAGGCCCTTACAAGCCTAGCCAAGAATTTAGCCCATGTTGCAACAAGTCAGCATCCTATGCCATGGTCCAGCAGGGACATTGGTGGAATCCCAGGGGTGTATTTTCTGTTCCCCATCCAGTTATCCAGGTTGTGCTTAAAAAGATTTAATAAGGTACACTGTTTTACATGGAGAGAGAGTCTAGTCAGCAAAAAAGGGGAGTCTCTGGGACACAAATCTGTCCCGTCAACAAGTCCTACTGATGTCACAGACCAGGTTGAGGTCTCATGTGCAGGTTACTCGAGTGGAGCTTGACTTGCGGATATGCAGCAGTCCCATCGGGATGGGGTCTGAGATTGCTTTGTATGCCAGACAGAGGTCACCACTGAGGAGTCTGTAGGAGACTGAGTAGAGGGATAGGGCTTTTAGCCTATCTGTGTAGGGAAGATGTTTGAGGCCCTGGTGAGGAATCTCTGTGGTCTCTCCAGCTGCTGCATGTGCTTTGTGAGGTACATGCCAAAAGGGACATTGTACTCAATAATCAGTCTTATAAGGGAAGACTACAGGGATGTTATGACCACCTTGTCCTTGGATGAGATACCCTTACGAATGAAGTGGGCCATGTAGAAAGCTTTCTGTACAACTGAGGCAATATGGTGGTCAAAAGTCAGTTTGCTATCAACTTGGGTGCCCAGGTCCCTCACGACTGATTGCACGCTTAGTGCCTTATTATCAATGTGATGATTTGTGGGGAATTCATTCTCCCCAAAAGGGATGATGATGCATTTTTTGGCATTCAGTTTGAGGCTATGTTTCTGGCACAAGTCATTTGTTTGGGTGAGACCATCTTGGAGGATGTCCACTTCACTAGGGGAATTGATGACAGCACCCAGCTTGCAGTCATATGCAAACTTGGTCAGCCATAGCCCACGAGATTTGGCCTGCACCTCTGAGAAGTATATCCCAAACAGCAGAGGCCCCAAGACCGATACCTGGGGTACTCCGCTTGTTATGGGTCTACAACTTGAGGTGGCTTCCCCTATTTTGACTAGGTGGGTTCCATCAGTGAGCCAGTTTGCTACCTAACTGGTAACATATGGATTGATGCCTAGTTGAGAGAGTTTATCTATTATACCTAAGTGGGGAATAGTATCGAAGGCCTTGGCCAGCTCAAGGTAGGTGGTGTGCACTGTCTTCCTCTTGTCTAGGGCCTTGGTGACTGTCTCAAAGAAGTCGACCAAATTTGACAGGCATGACCTCCCCTTGAAAAAAACCAAACTGTGTGGGATCAAGTGTCTGGAGGTTGTCAATGTCCTTGTTAATGAGGTCAATGATAACCCACTTCATGGCCTTGCAGATCAGGCTAATTAGGCTGATGGGGCTATAATTTCCTGGATCAGCGGATGCTCCACCTTTGTGCAAAGGGATGACAGTAGCTGTCCTCCACTCGGCTGGGATGAAGACAGTACTCTGGCTTTGGTTGAATAGGGTGCCTAATGGTGCTGCAAGTTCCTGCCTGAGTTCATGTAGGATGCAGCCTGGGATGTCATTGGGTCCCATGGAGGCTGTATCTTTTGCCTTTGAGAGGAGAGTGATGACTTGCTCCCTAGACATAAGGGAGGGAGGCAGGTACTGGGGATGTCCTGTTTTACAGATGGGGGGACAGAGGAGTAAACTTTTCACTGAACCTGTCTGCCAGCAGTTTGGCTATATGTACAGGGTTTGTGTATGTGGTGTCCTTGACCACCATGTCTAAGCAGATCTGGGTGCTTCCCTTGAGATTGCGTACAAATGTGAAGAAAGCCTTAAGATTGTCTTTAGTAGATGTGGCCAGTTTGGACTCAAAGTTTGCTTTGGAGGATTTCACTAGTGTTCTTATTTGCTTGTTCAAGCTAAGGAGAGATTGCTTCCAATTAGACACCTGCTCCTTCTTGGTCTTGGACAGCATTTTTTCCCTTTTATTATAGAGTTTATTTATTGCAGATGTCCACCAGACAGGATTAATCTTCCTTGAGGAGGAGGATTTCATCCTGTCTGGTATTCCTGATTCCATGAAGCTATGTAAATGCTCATATAGTACTTTGGTGTAAGTTTGGACATATGTGCCAGTTTCTGTGGAGAGGAGGGGGTTGTGAAGCTGTTTATACCTTCCCTCAGGAGGTTGTAATCAGCTTTGGAGAAATGTTTTTGTTTGACCCTAGCTGGGGGGGGGGGGGGTCAGGGGAGATGATGACTTCGAAAGTGACTGCTTTGTGGCTGGATCTTACCAGGGATGATGACACTGTAGGGATGCTGCAGTGGTTACTCATGTTGATTAATACCAAGTCCAAGATATTTTCACCTCTTGTGTGGGTGTCAACCAAGTGGTCCAAGGCATCTGCATTGACGGAAATCAAGGAATCTCTGGGCATTTGTGTTTTGGCCTGAGTATTTCTTCCAATCTATGGTTGGATAGTTAAAGTCACCTAGGATCAGGGTAAAGGGTTGAATCTTGATAGATTCAAAGAGGTCCAGATAGGTGGAGTGGGCATCATGTTGCTCTTATGCATGAGGGACAAGGATGTTAAACCAGGGTTGAATTTGTGACTTCCTATCCATTCATCCAGATTACATTTGAATAGCGTGAGAGTTACTTTGCTTTGAGTGGAGAGGAAGATGGTTCCAAAGATGTGGTATTCTCTGTGATAAGTATTTATTCCTCTAACATGTTCTAGTAATGTTGCAAAAGAGATTTGGATCTCTTGTGCTGATGTTTATGCCCTCATTCAATTTGTAAAAGTTGATTAGGACTAACAGGATGCTGTCTTCTGAGCCTCTGCATGCAAGGCAGAGATTGCCCCTCAGTAGCCTACATGACACTGAGAGGAGAGACAAGGCTTTGGGATCCATATAGTTTTATGATTTACAGCCTTGATTTTGTTAGTTAGAAAGCATTATAGGCACTCAAGTTGTCAAATGTTTGGACAGGTACATACCAAAGGGGCATTACATTCAATGTTCAGTCTGATGAGTGTGGAATAATCACATCCCTGTATCTAGACACCACACCCTTACTAATAAACTGTGCAATGAAATGCACTTTCTAACTGTAGAGAATACATGGTGATTGAAGGATATTTTTTTTTAGTCTATATAGGGTCCCAGGTCCCTACCTGCTACATCAGTTTTCAGGAATATGTTGCCAATGTGATAGTTTCAAAGGACTTGTTTGCCAAAGGATACTGTTATACATTTCCTGACATTTATTTTTAGTTCCTGGTTTTCACAAGAGCTATTGGTTTGGGGAAAGGCCATCTTGAAGGATCTTGGTGTCCTCTGGGGGAGATTATGATGTCACCATGTTTACAGTCATCAGCTAACTTGGTCAGCTATAAAACATTAACAGTAGTCTTGATGTCTAAGAAGTACATGCCAAAAAAGGAGAGGCCCGAGGCCAGAACCCTGGGGCACACCACTGGTGACAGCTCTTGTGGAGGAGATAGTGCAGCCCACTCTAACCTCTTGAGTTCTATTTCTCAGCCAGTTCACTATCCAGTGACTTACGTTGGGATCAACATATAGCTGGGTAGTTTATCTATGATACCCGAGTGTTGGATGGTGATGAATGCCTTTGCAAGGTCTATATATGTGGCATGTATTGATTTGGCCTCATCCATTGCTTCAGTAACCTTCTCAAAGACGTTGACCATTTTAAGAAGGTAGATTTGCCCTTGACAAACCAAACTGGCTTGGGTCAAGAGTTTGTAGGTTATCTGTGTCCTTAGATATTAATTTAATAATATGATCTTTTCCACCAACTTACAGATGAGACTTGTCAGACTTATGAGTCTATAATTTCCCATATCCACTGATGTCCCTGTTTTGTGGAAAGGGATAACAGTTGCTGTCCTCCATTCATCTGGCACTAAGCTTGTTTGGAGGCTGACAATGAGTAGCCTCTGTAGGGAGTCTGACAGGTCCTGTTTCAGGCTGACCGTTAAGAAGCCCAGTGTATTGTCTGGCCCCACAGAACCAGTGTTCTTGGCCTTGGATAGTACCCTGAGAACTTGTTCATGGTAGTTTTGAGAGGATACTAGATGTGGATTTGAGAACTGGGAATGTATGAGGGGACGAGGGGTGTTCCTATAGGTTTCCAAGTAACATTTTCGCAGATATCCATGAATCTATAATAGATAAAAAAATGCCCCTGCTACCAAATAAGCATTCTTGATAATATTGAGTAGGTCTTCCTGACACTCAGGAATTTAGGAAGCCTATCAGGAAATCTGGTTTTGGCAAATGAATGTTAGTTTTTTTGAGTCATTATGTGTTACTATAGTCTTCCAAGTTGTGCTTTCCTATATTAGCTACTATTTTTTCTTGGATTTTTAAATTGCAGTCAAGTTCTGTTATCAAAATTATTTTGTTTTTTTAATAGTCCAACATGGAAGTTGTGAAATGTGGTTATTAGTAGGTAATTAATCTAAATCAGCAAACTTCTGCATTTTGATTTTCAGTAGGAGTACATACACAAAGCTAAAAAAAAATAACATTTTTATGACAACAAAACAATTTGTTTTCCTTCCTGTTTCTTTTTTTTTTTTTTTTTTTTTAATTAACCATGAAACGGATTCATGAAAAATTCTAGATACACATTACTGGAAATATTATTAGTATATCAGTATTATTGTATTGCTCCAACATAATACAGGGGCTATTAGTAAAAGACGTGATGACAACACTCCTTTTTTACCTTTTCCAATACGAAAACCGTCGTTTGTGAAAGGGAGAAGGAACAGCTGGGAAAGCAGAAAACGAAAGCTATCGGGCGACATGAACCCATACCAAACCAGAAGAATGAGGCAGTAAGAGCACTTTTTTTTAATTTATCTAGCCACGTTTTGAACACCAGTGACATTGATTTATTAAATAAAGGCCTTTCATTTATTCCCTCGAAGGGAAGCAAGTTATCAGACATTCTGATTGATTTGCGTTTTTTTGCACGCTCAGTTTGTTTGAAACTGCTTTTTACTAAAGATGACATTAATGCAGCTAGAATTGCATCTGACATTCCTATTTTCAAGAAGAAGAGTTCATTTACGCCAGCTATGCCAGCGCATATAGACTCTTTTATCAAGTTATGTGAAACTGAGTTTTATGAATATTTTTATAATGGAAGGAAGAAATGTATGTTTTATAATATGACAAGTGATACTATGAAATCGTTATCTAACCTTAGCACTGACTACTCATTAACCTTTAGACCAGTAGACAAAGGTGGAGGCATAGCCGTTTTTGATGCAGCCGATTATGATATATTAATGCATGACATGTTGAACGCAGATACTACATATGTTTTAATTGATAATATAAGATTGAATCATATTATCAAAACTGTTCAAGTCGACTTATATGACATGCTCATGTGTCAACAAATATCAAACTGTTTGTATGATTATTTTTCTATAGATAATCCACTAATCCCTGCAATCAAAGGATTGCCGAAATTACATAAGGGAGTTTTACCCCCACCAATGAGGCCAATAGTGTCAGGGGCGAAATGGATCACAGAGAATGTATCTAATTATTTAGAGAAAACTTTAAGACCGATAGTGGAAGCCATCCCCTCAATTCTTAAAGACACATTTCAACTTATTGAATATCTACAATCTTTGAACATAGAATTTAAACAGAATCAACACCTCCTAATTACAATGGACGTTCAAAGTCTTTTTACATCAATCCCAAATGACATAGGGATAGATGCTATACGTGAATTATTGCAACATAACCAGACCATAAGTGGTAATACCAACATTCTAGTCTGTCAACTACTAGACTTAGTACTTAACAACAATGTGTTTGCATATGGGGGTCACCTTTTCCACCAGACTTGCGGTGTTGCCATGGGGACCCCCTGTGCAAACACATATGCTAACTTAGTTGTGTATCATTGGGAGACGAATTTTGTTTTTAAACATAAGTTATTTCAAAAAGTCTTGATCTATAAACGCTTTGTAGATGATATATTAATTGTATGGGATGGCTCAGCTGATGAATTTTGTTCTTTTAAAGATTATTTAGAGACAACCACTACATTTCTGAAGTTTTCTGTTGAAACTTCATACAGTTCTGTAAACTTCTTGGATGTTACTATAAATGTTAGGAGAGGCAAATTAATAACTACACTCTTTAAAAAAGATTGTTGGAGAAATACCATCCTGAAATATGATAGTATGCATCCGCGTCACATCTTCAAAGGTATACTAAAAAGTCAATTTACAAGGATAAGTAAGATTTGTATGAATAAAGAAGACTTGGACATGGAAGCTGCTAGAATGGTGGGGATGTTTTTAGAAAGGGGGTATGACCGAGACTTAATAATGGAAGTTAGAGATGAAATCTTACCTTTTAAAAGTTTGACACATACTGAAACAAACAGTAATTTTGTTTCATTTTCTGTTAAAAATGATAGATATAATTACAATGATCAAGTATCTTTCATTACGACCTATACTAATGATTTTATGAACATAAAGAAAATACTATCAAACAACTGGAAGGTTTTATTACTAGAAGAAGCCACCAAGAAGATAGTAGGCCATACTCCACACATGGTTTATAGGAGTAATAGAAATTTAAAATCTTTATTATGTGATAGAACACCTAAGTTAATGCCAAATCAACAGCCTTTCAATGATTCCTTTGGAACGTACCCCTGCCAACATTGTAATTATTGTAAGTTTATCAGTAAACACCAAACTTTTTCACACCCTGAGTTCAATTATACCTTTAAACCAAGGTTTAGAGCTACATGTGACACTACAGGATTAATTTATTTGGCTACATGTGAATGCTGCAATGCATTCTACGTAGGACTGACTAAACGGAAACTTAAGAACAGAATATATAATCACCAATACGATATAAAAAAGAAAAATGAGTTAAACGCCTTAGCCAAACATGTAATAAGTAATCCATCACATTTTTTTGTCTTCAGAGTGTTGCAGATAGTGGAGGTTACAGACAGGGGAGGTGACTATATGAACCATCTTGAGTTAATTGAATTACGTTGGATCCTCAAGTTTAGAGGGCACTGTCATCCTGGTTTAAACAACTATGTCACTATAAAATCTTTTCTAAATAATCGAAGATAATAGAACAAACCTAGATGTCTATCTTGATGTTACATATACAATGTTACAAATTCTCTCCATCATCTATACTGAACACTTGACGTTATAGCAAGCATTAATAGCTTTATCCTTGAAGTATGTTTTTTGTTATTATTTTTTACATAGATAGTTAGATGTTTATTTTCCATTGTCTCTGTATTATAGTCAGATACAGAACTGTATTTTGGCATATTTTTCAAATTTATGATATAGTTAGATGCTATTGATGTGGTCTGGATATTCTGAAAGCCTTTTTTTTTGACTGAACACATTTTTTATGTATTCACAACAAGAATATATTTCTATGATTTCTTATTTTTACTAGTTGGAGTTTTTTAAATAATTAAGCCTATTTATTCATTATACATCTTATCATATGATATTTATATATTTATATATTTTGTATATTTACATGGTCATATATTTATAAAATTAATTTATTCATTCTGCATATTTATATTCATATCTTTGTATATTTATATATTCATATTTATATATTACTTCAACTATATTTCATGCATTTTATATTCAAGATTTTGGTTCCTATGAATAATTGTTTGAAAAGTTCTCTAGAAATCTTTAACCATGGTAAACAAGAACTTACAACAAATATTTTGCATGAAAGAAACATGCATATAATTTTAAACTGTTTATTTTATCAATGACTCTCATTATTTTATGTATATTGTTCAGCTGAAAGAATGTTTCATATTTATTTAGCATTATACCTTTAAGAGTGTTTCATCTAGAATGGATCATAACGCTTCAAATTCTGTTTAATTGATTAATTGATTAATTTTATTGGATTATCTTGGGCTATGCCTCCCCATAAATAAGCAGTTGCTTTTTACATCAAGTTGTCTGAAGAAGCGTATAGTAGTATACATGAAAGCGCTTACCGTTTTTTGTTTGTTTCATTAAATAAATTTAAAAAGTTTTTTCTTATATAACGTGGAGAGTCGGAAGTTTTGTTTCTGCAAGTATTATTGTATTATTTTTCTTCTGGCCAGCATTACTTATGTTTTCAGTCCTCTGTGCTTATCTAATATAATCATATCAGCAAATATCTAATGATTGTTTAAAAGAAAAAGAAATATTATAAGCTACCAGATTTGTGATAGTAAAGAGACCGTACTGTATTTGATAATGCACCATCTCAGAAGTACGACCGTTGCTTTGGGGGGTAAAATCAAAGTGTCACTCACAGGTCAATGTAGTGTAAAAATCCTGTGTTTCATAATATGTTCATTACATACCACTCAACTGTCTAAAATTTCATAGGATGTCCAGATTTTTGCTTCGTAGTTTAGGTCTGTTCATTTGCTTTATGGTAAATCACTGAGGACTGCAGTCATTAAATAATGACATTTGCATTTCAGACTTCATATCTTTCAGAAAATACATACTAATACAAAAACTGTTATTATAGCAACTTTATAAGTTTATAAAAGCAATTTTTCAAATCGGTCTCTATTTTGGCACCTTTGTCCTTGATTCTTACACTAACATCAGTACAAATGATCTTATTGCTAAGTACAAACACCTTGCTGATTTTAGCATATTATTTGGAATGCTTGTTGTATGGTTATTGATACATTAATAAAACCTAGAAATTCAGAAATGCCAGGCTTGCTGTCTAGCAAATGAATATACTCCAGTGTTTAACATTCTTGCACATCTTACAATATCAACCATTTCTTAAAGCATGCATCACTGTAGTATTTATCTGGAGACTGCCAAACATTTTAGCATATATGTGCAATTGTTTAGGTTTCTGATACAATATTTATATGCAACAGGTGTTATAGCTAGACACAGTATTATATGTAATATATAGTGAATGTTCCTTTTCCCCACATGTATCCATGCTTCAGGGGGTCTTGTACAAGTATACATGTGACACACATCCACAATTTTGTTCTATCTGTATATTGCAGCATACTTTGACTCATGTAAGTTGTTCTGTGTGATATATTGTATAATTTAAAATGCTTCAGATTGGTATATATTATAGTTGTTTCACATTTATTAATAATAAGCTACACATGGATATTATTAATTATGTGCTTTGATGTATGTTAAATAATGACTTCAGCAAAATCAGTATTTTTCTCATCAAAAATTGTTCTTTATTCCCTTTAATACAACACAGGTAGTTTTGCATATAAGAGAATCATAATTTAACTACCTGCACTTTTATTCCAAGTCTGCATTTGATTCTGTTGTCTCTGTATACACCATTTTGGCTGCCTGTGATATCTAGCATTAATTATTTTGGTTATTTCTAACATATCTGCTATAACAAAAAGATATTTTAGAAGTTATTGAATAAGATGGGATAAATAGAGCCTACATCTGACACATTTCTAGCATTAGCAAACAGAATATCAACAGTTCAAAATACAGTTAGGGTCAGTATAGTCTGCTTAGCTGCATAGAATTGTTAGCTTTTCAAGTGAAATGTGTACCCCCCCCCCCCCCCCAGATGATCAGTCAGTAGCAGTTCTGGCAGGTCATTTTGTCACCTTAGCTTCTAAAAAAGTTTCACAAAATAATTGATCTAGACTCTCTTTATAGTAGAATCTTTAAAAGTGATGCATAAGTCTAGTTACTATATGACTACTTGCAAACTTTACTGGGAATCATACACAGCAGATATAGCTGCACTTTCCACAAACAAAGAGTGGAAACTCTGTTGACTTCATTTTTCCATGCAGAAACTGGAGAAGTGAGAATATGCATTGTCATAACAAAGCTTTTTACTGAAGCTGTCAACTGTGTTTTTGTGCAGCTAAAGCATACATTTGGTTATGTGATGCCTAACTCAATGTCTTTGTTTTGTGAATTGGCAGTCCTTATTTGCACTTTTCTGTACTGCAAGGCAAACATGCTTGATATAATATCTCTAGATGATAGTGATTTATGTTAAGTGATAACATCTTTTCTTACAATTTTTGAATCTGCGGTTTAGAACATGCTTATTGTAGCTGCCTTTTCCTAAGTCACAGTCATATTTTGAATTTGGCCCTCCTATCTTTCTCAAATGGTTGATTTAGTTGTTGCTGTACACACCTGAAAGTAACTGATTAAAGTAATCTGTCAGGTCAAAGAACTATCAAATGATGCTATTCCTTCTAGGGTGTGGATCACAAACCGCATACATTTTCTCTTTGGTTTCTTCCAGTCTTCTCATCTCAAGGTTTCATCCCCAGTTTTGAAAATTTGATGTGATTTTTACAACTGGTCGAGTTTCATTCATTCAAATTATTCATCTCAAATTTCAGGTTTTCAAGATGCCCTTGTTTCATCTTTCTGGTAATTATCAAGCCATCTGAATTCACATAAAATTACACTGGCTAAATTATTGAGCATTAGAAATCCTAATATTGTTTTAAAAAAAAAAAAAAAAAAAAAATAGTGTTGATGCTTCAGAAAAGGGCACACTGTGTTATTTTTAAAATAGCTGATTTACAGAGATAAGGCTATGGGCTGGTAGTGATAAAGAATATGATAATAGGTCTAGTTTAATAATTTAGCAATGTCTATTTAATGGATCTTAAGTGGAATTCCCTATATTTAACTAATACTTGCAGCCATACTCCACTTGACCAAATGTGGAAAAGACAGGTTTTCAACATTAAGGCAGAGACGAGTATAAGTGGTACTGAGTCAGAATTGCCTAGACATAGTAAGGCCTTGCTGAGTTTACTTCTGGTAACTGAAAGCAATTACTAGAACATGGAAATCAAAGTCAAAACTAAACATACTAGAAGTAGTGACTATAGTAACAGAGATAAAATAATAGGAAGTGGGATCTTTAGAAAAGGGTAGGAGCAAATTACCTAGAAAAATAGGAATTGTTGGAACTGTGCATGCAGAATAATGTTTTGGAGGAGGAATGAGGTTTAAGGGAAGGCAGGAATTGCATGAACTAGGTAATGTTTGACTGATAATGACTGTATAGAAGATTATATGTGATGTATAATGTTTGCAACTGAAAATAAGTCAGCACGGTTTGTTTTCATTTATATAAATGTATGATTGCCTATGTCATAAGTGATATATCAATAAAGATATTTATTGTTAAAAAAAGGCAGAGACGAGTATTCCTCTGGAAACATATTTTGGTTTAAATTTCTCTATCTCTCTTTCTTTCCAATTTCTTTAAGAGTACTTGGGTTCCTTTTTTGGCATCTGACCCGCATAAATAATTGTTTATACTTGGATTCCTGTAACATGTTTTCCACATAAAGCTGTAGAATCATACTTGTCTTAAACAACATAGTTTTCCCTGTCTTCCCCAGACATCCACCTAAGCGTTGTTCCATCACTACACGTTTTATGCTGAGGGAAAAATTGCAACAGGGTTTCATTCTCTTTTACATTGTACTGCATTTTTGTTGATGTTGGGACCATATATCTAATAAACAGAAGATCGCACATATTAGAAATACATTCTCTCCATTTCTTTACAGCACAACTTTTTTGTGCATAGCTTGTTGTTTTTCATTGTATCCGACTTCATTAAAGTTATAATCTTATTACTCTCCAAAATGACTTAGTTGCTCACAGTTGCATATTTTTCTTGTGGTTTACTCTATCAGTTAAGATTTATGCTAAGAATTTTGTCTTACTTCAGAGATAATCTTCTGAGACATAAGTTAGGAATCTAAATCTTGATATGCTCTTTTTCTGTTTGTTTTTCTGTGTCTATTATGATTTTTCTTCAGTTCCTGTTTCTTCTGTCCTGTAAGTATAAATTAAAAATTTGTTTTATTTTTTTGTTATATCAGAAGTATAAAGTTTTGTGTAGCTATACTGTCCAATGGCCACTGAGGTACTAGTAATCTTTTATCCATCCATGTCCACCAGTTGCAAACAACTCCTATAGTGACCACATGAACAGCCACTGCCACCCACAAAGTTTACTAGACAAGCAGAGAACAGAAGTAAATTGCCAGGCCTTTCTTCCATGACACACTCGCACTACATGCATGCCTAGGAGAATTTAGATTCATCAATCTGCCTATCACATCTCTTTAGGAGATGGAAGGAAACTAGAGTAAAATCCAAAAAGCACTCCTGACTCAGAAATGCCAATAAAAACTTTCAATCTTACAAAGCTTTCAGGATTTCTCCCTTCATCAGTGTTAAAAAACATTCCCAAAAACATCAGTTACTTAAATACCAAATTCAAATTTCATCACAAAACACAGCCTTTAATCAGAAAACAGAGTTAAGTTTAGTAAAAGATTTAAAAAAGTATTCACTACATAATTTAAAATTCAGCATTAGAAAACTATATCTCCTGATATTTTTAGGCGGTTACCCATCCAAACACTAATCAAGCCCAACCCTGCTTAGCTTCTAATATCAAACTAGAATACCCATAGAAATCTCAAGCTAGCCCCTGCTCTTTACATGACAGGCAATTAATATTCAAAAATGAGCACACTGATTGGTCAGCCCAACCAGCATGCCTATTGTAAATCTGAGAATATGCCAATGGAAAAAGGTCCGTTCGCCCGGACATTTTTCCATTAGTATATCTCATAAATTTTTACTTTTCTTTCTTTTTTTAACCAAATTAGAAAACAGAAGACCTCAAACGAATGAGAGAGACTGTGCAGAGAAAAATAATAGGATAATGAGGTACATTCTGCAAAACTAAAGAAGCTTACCTGATTATCCTTTTAGTTTGTCTGCCTCGGCTCTCCTGAATGTTAAAAGTCTGCTGTTTTTTTTTTTTAATTTGAATTAAAAAAAAAAGCAATGTAGATCTTCCTTTCTCCATTGCTTCCTTTGCACAGCACTGATGTACTGTGTAAGCATGAGAACACAAGTCCCATACGCATGCACAGTACATCAGACAAAGTCCCAGTATAACAGAAAAATGCAGAAGGGCTTCAGAAAGGCATTATACAAAGACATTATTTAAGAAAAGTAAGTATTTTTCTTAAATAATGTCATGGTATAATAGCAATAACTGACTCCATGATGTGGTATATTGAAGATTTACCCATGGTTGGCTTTATTTAATCACTTGGGCTTCGCCCTTGTGATTAAACCACGCCAACCACAGGAAAATCTTCAATATACCACACCGTCATTGGTTATTGCTTAATTGTATCACAGTGTCACCAATTTCTTTATCATATTCTCATATATCATATTGTAACAATATTTTTGTCCCAACATACAGACAGGTTATAGGTAGCTGCCCACTGGTAGAAGTAAACTTTTTATTTCTGACTGTGTCACTGATGATAGAGGCTTTATCCAAGAGATCTGTCCAGAGATGGGGAGAATTGAGCAGTTCAGAGTCTGCTGGCCCATCCTGAGGAAGGTATGGTTTGCTGCAGCATCAGGGCTGACCCAACTGGTAGAGGCCTAAGGTAAAGCAGCGTCTCAGAACACATACTGCCTGGGTAGTTGGAGGAAATATGTCTTTGAATTGAAGACTCTTTTATCAGAGTTTTTTGTCCTGCCATTTATATTGTTTAATAATCATAATTTTCTTACTATTTATTATTTATTTATTTATTTATTTGTCATTTGTTAACCAGGTTAGTCCAACTGAGCCAGTGGCCCGTTTTCAGTGGAGACATGACAAGAAAAGCTTGAGACAGCTATTACAAAGTTACATAAAGAAAAACATCTGACAATGAAGTTGCATGCAAACAATACAATAATGTACTTTACATGAGAACATTAGAAATTTACAAAAGGCCTGAGAGTGAAGTTTACATAAATATTGCAATAATGTGCATAACATGCAGTACAAAAGTTTGATTTTTTTTATTAACAAAAAGAGAAAGAGATGCCAATGAGATAAGACACTTGCAATAGCTGGGTGTTAAAAGTGTGAGAGGTAGTAAGGTGGGATTTAAGTTGGATCATTGCAGTGACAGGTGTTGACATTTACGAGAAAAGTTTTAAGTTTGTATTTAAAGAGATTTATATTACAAATGATTCGGATGTTAAGGGGGAGTTTCTTCCATGCATGGGAAATACTATATTTGTAAAGAAGTTGACCAATGTTTTTGTTTGGTTTGTAGGTGTCCAGAAGGAGCTTTTAGAGCTATGGAGAATTCTGAGAGGGGTATAATGTGATATTAGTGAGGATAGAGTAGGACAGGAACAGGGTTTTAAGAGTAGAGTATGAGTCATTTGCAGCTGGGTGTGAAGCAGGTGCTGGGGAAAGTCAAGCCTCTGGAGTTGTTTAGTGCATAGCAGTGATGAGAGTTGTAGGACTGGCTACTAACAAATCTTGCAATACTATAGTAAAATTGACAGAGTTTAGCCAAAAGGGTAGATTGCAGATGTGAAAAGATGGGGGTGCCATAAAGTAGACACGGAACGAGGAAGGCCAGAGCAAGTTTCTGCCTAGAGTCAGGGGCTAGGTATTTTTTGTCTGTAGAGTAGGGCAAATTTTTGATTGATCTTTTGAATACAGTGTTGAATATGGGTATCGATTTTTAATTAGTCTTTGATAATAACACCAAAAAGTTTAGTATGTGGGTCAGGTTGTATGATAGTATTGTCGAGAGAAGAAATGGTGAGGTTGATTTGAGTTTATAGAGGGTTTTTGAAAAAAAGAGTAGTAGGTTTGTTTTTTGGAATTTAGAATTAGTCAGCTTTTAGCTAACAATGTTTCTACAGATAGGAAGCTATGTTGAGTCGTAGAGAGGAGGTTAGAGAAACTGTCAGAATAGGTAATAAGGGTAGAGTCATCTACATATTGTATCAGGGAGGATGCTGCACAGGAAGTATGTAATTGGTTTGTGAAAATATTAAAGTGTAAAGGGCCAAGAATCAAGCCTTGAGGGCACTCCAGAGTGGATTGGTAAATAAGGGGAGCAGACCATCTTACTGATTGTTGTCTATTAGTGAGATAGCTACTGAACTATTTAATAGTTGAGGGAGATAAACTGAATTGTGATAATGGGGGGGGGCTAAAGATAAAATTAGCTTAAGACATTGTACTTTTGTTGGTGTTTAATTAGTGAAGAATAAGTATTGAGGGGGAGGGACTGAAGGTGATGCCTCTAAAGAGAGGGGCTCAATACTCTAACATAACAGGGCAGTTAAATAAAGCAAAATGTATCAACAGTGAAATGGTTGAAAAGGGTGAGGGGTGCTAAGATTTGTAGCTGTCACCCCTGGATTATGCACTCTAGCTGATTGTAACAGATTTTAGCAAGGTAAAACAGTATTCACAAAAGCAGGCACCTACACTGCCCTTAAGTGGCAACAGCAGGGTTCCCAGAGTTACAGCTGGGGCTGCAGTCTTTATTTTTTGATGATTATTGGTTAAAGGTTCCTTTGCATTTAGCTGGAGTGAGAAAAGTCCTCGCTCTCACAACTAGAGTGGGGAGGGCAGCCCCAAAGTGACCGGGTGCTCAATGGCACTACAAGTTACAAAGACGACAAAGGAAAAGAATATAAGACTAAATTCAACAAAATAAGGACATCAAAATAAGCATAAATATCATAAATATTGTACAGAAAGCAGACCAAGTTGGTATAGCCTATTAAAAGTCACCAAAAAGAAAAAAATAGAAAATACATTGCAACTCTACAACCAAACTTATTTAGCAGCAGTCGGTGTAGCTAGTTAGAATATCCCATTACCAGACAATATTGCAACAATGTAGCAAGTTTGCCAGTTTATCATAAATATCATTCAGCACTTTACAATGTATTGTGAAACAGGAAAACAGAACAAACTATTTAATACCAACTAAAAGCGAAGAGCCACCAAGCTGGAAAACCAAATCCTTTATTAAACACTGATGTTTCGATTAAAATAACAAATTAATTATTCCACAAGTAATCCGCAAGTAAGCGCTTTCGTTTAACATATGTTAAACTTCATCAGACAAAGTATCTATCATGACTTCACTTCCTTTTATACTACAGGTTCATTCATTAAGGAGAATTAACACCATGCGTTTTAGAGCACATGAATGAAGTGGAATTTAATAATAATGATATTTTACTAACGATAGATGTTTGCGATTTATACACAGTCATTCCGCAATCTTTAGGTTTGAAATGGGTAAATGAGTTATTAATATACCATCATGTCAGTCATGAACTAACAAATCTTATAATGGAATTATTAGAAATAGTTTTAAGTAATAACTAAAAAGGGCATTGCTGTGGGGTCACCATGTGGGGGGTGCTTATGCAAACTTAGTCATGGCATCCTGGGAGAAAAATGTTGTTTTTAATAGTAAATATAATATTTTTATTAAGTCTTATTATTGGTTCCAAGATGACATCAGTATCATTTGGACTGGTACATTAGATAGTTTGAATGCATTTTTAGTATGTATTAATAAAACAACTATTTTTTTTTTAATTTACATGGAAAGTTAATAATAACAGTATTAACTATTTAGATGTACATCTCATGAAAGATATGGAAAATCAAGCTTATATCGCAATTATTCATAGAAAGGAGTCTTATTCTAATAGTTTTCTGCACTATAATAGTTCCCATCCAGAACGTCAGAAAAGATCTGTAATTAAGGGACAATTAGTAAGAGCTGCCCGGATGGCGACCAAATTTGAACAATTTGAGCTGGAATGCAATTTTTTGCATGACATGTTTCTTAATAGAAATTATCCAGCAATATTAGTTGACTCCTTAATACATGAAGTTATGAGTAAAAGATTAAGTGGACATTTTAAACTTACTTTATACAAGCAAAACAAAATATATGATGTTAGTAATACACTTAGCATCAGAAATGATAGTCAAAATGATATAATAATAAATTAAATTACTAATAAAGATAAAAATAAAAATTATTCAAAAGCTTTGGTGCTTACTTTTTCCCAAGAACATCAGATAATTAGAGGAATTATTATTAACAACTGGGCCATACTAATGGATGACCCGCAATGTAAAAAACTGATTGGAGAGCTACCAAAAATAGTTTACAGAAAATGCAAAAGTTTTAAAGAGATCTTGAGAACAGGCATGCACTCAGCTATTAACAAAAACAGAGGTATGAGTAGATGTGGAGCTTCCCACTGGTGTTATAAAATCAAAATAGGAGAATCTTTTCAACTTAGGAAAAATAACTTTTATTTGCATGGAAAATATAATTGTAAATCTAAGGCAGTGGTATACTTAGCCACTTGCAATTCCTGCCCTATTTTTTACATAGGGAAAACAGAGAGACATCTAGCCCAAAGGATATATGAGCATGAATATGCCATAAAGAAAAACAAATGTAATAATGCATTAGCAAAACATATTAGTGAATACAGAGATCATCAGTTTTCTTTTACAACAATTGATCTTGTAGAAATTGAAGATAAAAGACCTTGGGGCTTACATTTAGAACATAAGGAATTGCAATGGCAAATTAGAACACAAGCTGATACCTGGCCTGGTATTAATGAACATAGTTCAATAGCCCCTGTTTTGAAATTAAAAGCATTAAATAGGAATAAAATAGAATGAAATATAGTATAGATTTTTAAAATTAAAACTATAATATAATTTTTCTTATATATTAATATAGAGCAGTTGTAATCATAATACACTAAAATATAGTCAGTGTATGTATGTATGTATATATATATATATATATATATATATATATATATATATATATATATTTAATATATACATATTTATATCAAAAGTATATACACAACATTTTAACACTATATTTATATCAATATTTTAACATTTTAAGCAAGTATATAAGTTAATTTTGATACTGATGGATCATGGAAGTGTTTCATTCAAGTTCAACATATTGATTGTTGATTGGTTTACAATGCCCACATATATATATAATACTAATATCAGTGTATACACCTATATACTCTTAAATGTGAGGATTTATAGTGGTATAATGAAATAATCAAAATTTTAAGATATTAAGCTAGTATTCAATATGTTTAATACTTTTATAGGTGAATGCATATAATTTATTATATATTCATGTTTCTTTTTCTGTCATACATTTCATCATGTTTATCACTTTTGTAATGGTATATGTATTTTTCTTTAATTAATTTTTTACTTGTCGCAAGTGGAGCATTAAGTGTATTTTAACATTGGTCATTAACATAGATTTTTCTTATGTTGGGTTAGGAGCATGCTAAACTGCAATTATGGAGAGTCACATGGTGTTAATTCTCCTTAATGAATGAACCTGTAGTATAAAAGGAAGTGAAGTCATGATAGATACTTTGTCTGATGAAGTTTAACATATGTTAAATGAAAGTGCTTACTTGTGGATTATTTGTGGAATAATTGATTTGTTATTTTAATCGAAACATCAGTGTTTAATAAAGGATTTTGTTTTCCAGCTTGGTGGCTCTTCCCTTTTAGTTGGCATTACATACTTTACAATGTGTAATTTACAGAAACAGAGTATTGCTTCCTCAGCACTATTATTTTGAGGAACCCTGAATCAGGATTAGTGAAAATGGGAGCCAGCAAAACAAAAACCTATACTATAGCAGTAAAAATAAAAAGTAACTGGAAAGCTGCCTTAGAAAGAAACTATTGTAGCACTCTGTGCAGGGACAATAAGCTTACAGTGTGGAACAGAACATTGAGAAAAAGAAGAAAAATAACAATATCACTTACTAGAGATGCTAAAGAGCTAGAGACTAGAGGGCTTTCAGCTGCAAAACTGGAGCAAATGTGGCATCCAGGGTTTTGGAGGTGATCAGAAAATGCTCATGGCTTTAAATAAAAGTCATAGCTGTAAATAAAACTTGATCTCAGATTTACAAAAAACTTAAGAGATAAGGGAAATATGTATTCTTTACCATGAATTGTGAGAAGCTGAGATGAAAGTGAAGTTTTGTCCTTCAGGGTGTAAAGCACAATATGACATAAAAAATGTCATAAGAATTTATAAAATCCTGTACCACTAAAGTATGATTAGTATTTAGATAATTCTACAGCAATAAATTATCATGTTTATCCAGTGCTGAATTCAGAGTCAAATTCTAATCCCTCATAATTATGTCATGGTTATCAAACATACCAATATTCTAAGAAAAATTAGTTCAAAAACTTAGTTTGCTGCAATAAATGTTTCTGTCTACATCTTTTCCTTTGCACTAGAGGTTGTTTCATTGCGGTTGGACTCTTTTCTGGGTATCAGGTCTATGTGTGTCACCTAGCAATAGTTTGCATAGACCATATGTGCATGACCGCACACACATACACACAGATAGATAGATAGATAGATAGATAGATAGATAGATAGATAGATAGATAGATAGATAGATAGAAGGTTACACACTGTATTATCATTCCCTAAATGTAATCCTGACTAACAACAAATCTGCCAAACAAATCTAATTTACTATATAATCAGTAGAAAACAAATAAACAAAAACAGTGATTTTTGCAGGGAAGACAAGCCCCCCACCTGCACCCCCCATACTCCTTGCTACATATCAATAGCTAGATAGATAGACAGAGATAGATATATATAGTTACTTCCTAGAAACCACTGACCAATGATCTTGCAATAAGTACAACCCTGCATGTTTGAAAAAGTGTGACTTAACCAAAAGATTTGCAAGATTCATATTTCAACTAAGCAGAGAGTATGTTGATGCATGTGTATGTATGTATGTATGTATGTATGTATGTATGTATGTATATATATATATATATATATATATATATATATTTTTTTTTTTTTTTTTAACTGAAATTCATTGAACTTATCTTTGTTTGACATCTGTTTAGCAGATAAAATTTAGTCAACTAAACTTGTGGTTGTCAGGTGTGCAAAATGCCACAATTCTCTGTGTAGGGAAATATACCCATTACCTGAGATTGTGCCATCTCAGAATTAATATATATAATTAACAGGGGGTGTGGGGGGGTGATGTTTTATAATATTTTTTTGTGTTGAAGTTTTGCATGCACCAAGATAGTAGTGTGTCGATGTTTACAAAGAAAGTACTTTATGGTCATTGTAAATGTTGATATTTGGGTGCTTTGTTCAATTTCAGTACACCTATACAGTTATATAGCATATTTCCAAATGATTATAACAACAACTTGGCAGAGCACAAAAATATTGTCATTCATTGGTATAATTGATAAGATCCAGTCCAACAATAATATAATGTAGTGAACATTGACCCTGCTAAATTTTGCTATCCAGATACTGACATCACCCTTAACTCTTGTTTTATGAAAGAGTTGTTAGATGTTCCCAACAAACTGAACCTGCTACCTGAGACCTTTAAATCACAAATTCAATTTGGTGACGTTACCATAAACTGAAGAGAGCCTCCTTTTTATAAAATACACTCAATATTTTAAGAAAAGTTACTGCAAAAAAAAATTGGTGGCTACAATCATCCTAGTGAATCAAAAATTAGAGAAACCAAATCCATGTTTAGTAATTTAAATACAAATACGCTGATAGCATAACACTCCTGAAAATGATAAGTAAAGTGAAACCGCTATTTTCCACAGTCCAAGACTAGCGGGCAGGGAGTAGAAGTTTTACAGGTGGACAGTTAAATATATTCACCCAAAAGCCTTGCCCATTCCTGTGAGCCACACATAAGAAAACCTGATATTTGAATCTGGTAAGAAGTAACACAACACAAATAATCAATCACTTGTACCCTAGACGCTAGACATAACAGACAGTTTTATGATTAGCAAGTGCCTGCAGTTGGAAATGGTACATCAACAGATGCAGGTAATTTATCAGGAAATGACTGAAGAATGTGCTCTGAGGCATTTGTATAAGAAATATTATAATTACTATTGGAAGGGGAACTGCCTAGCAGTTCAGTGACAATAAATGACATTTTGACACTGAGAGAAGTGAACATTTTTGCGAGGAGCTGAATCTCTGGCAGCTTTAAATGTTTCAAAATTAAGTATATTAGTGCACAATTTATTTTTTAAAGTTAAGGGTAGACAGTACACATTTTTCTTAAGGCTAAAAATCAGTTAATTGAAAGCATGCAAGTTATTTTCACATCTGAAGGGAAATAGAACTAGGACAAGGAGATGATGTATCTATGCAAGTGGGAACACAGTCTCTAGCAAGCACATCCAGCATGACTAAACCTAACTTGAGAAAGGAAAAGCCTGTAGGTATAGCTCACTGTCTGTGGAAACTGTCCCTATATGAAGGGTAACTTCACTTTTTGGAAGGGATATAGAGTTGTGATTGTTTCTTGTAAGTTAAAAGGGTTTATGTTTGAAAATATATTTAGTTTCTTTTATTATTTCTTTCTTGTTTGTTTCTTGAGTGTTAATATTGATGCAAAAATTCAGGGATAATGCAAGATGGGGAAACACAGAGATGAGAAGCAGCAACTGTATATAAGAATTAGAATGTGCATGTAAGTTGAAGTTGGAAAGTTGGAAAGAACTGTTATGCTGAATATACAGAATGAATAGCTTTCTATCATAATGACTGCCTTATTATTATTATTCTCATAGAATGGAAATGGCAATTCAGATATAGACAAAGTGTACCGAATTATCTTAAGTGCATGGTACAAATGTTAATGTTACACGAGACACATTTTGGATAGAAATGATCGTGTGCATTTGGCAAATAAAGGATTTCAGAGTGGATCTTTGGCTGAATATCAGGGACAAAGGAAAAGGGGTAAAAATACTGACTCTGAGAAGGATTCTAGTAGCCTGTGACCCTAACCCCACCCCCTGCCCCTAACTTTCACCCTACACATTATTAAAAACCCTTTTGCTAACAGTACTACTACACAGAATGACACAGAATACAGACAACACAAATAATTCGCAACACTGACACTATCCCCTTACCTAACCTTCACATTACCCTAACCTGTGAACACTTGAATAGTCATACTAACTGCTATAACAAAGTCTTGCACATATTCACAATAAAACATTATTATTTGTTTATACTCCTGATTACCTACACTACACAAAATATAGGTGATTCACTCAAATGAGCACTCACTCATTCTCTCTTTTTTGACAACCATAAAAACTTTTCTACCAAATGTGATTCTATCTTTTGACTTACACCCCTATACACACACACGTGTGTATGTGTGTGTGTGTGTGTGTGTGTGTGTGTGTGTGTGTGTGTGTGTGTGTGTACACAAAGAACCATGCAGAAACAATGGTGCTGAGGATCCAAAATGGTAAAATCAAGAATTTTAATAACAAGACTGAGCGCTTTCATCTCTCTATGGAGACTTCATCAGAATAACCATGAAACCAACCATCAGTTCTTTTATACTAGGCTTCCAGCATTTCCATTAGATAATTAAAAACTTTGAATCACTGTTTAAAAATTTTAAACATACAGGATGTTAAAAACACATATACATGCAACATTGTAAGTCTATTTCTTACCCAGTGAATAAAACTTACTTTACTTAAAAAATAAATATCATCTATATGTCTCTACCTTCCTTTACCTTTTCAGCTCTAATCCCACATAACTCTGCTTCTCTAGCTGATAGTTTAACAGTTCTCTTGAACTCAACAGCTCACTTTTAACTAGAGATTATGTAAATTCTATACTTTTATGCTACATAACAAGTATCTATATCAGTTTATAAAGTTTGTTATCCATATTTCATTGTAACCAACACTTGTATATAACTTCTTACTCCTGAATATTTCCTTGCCCTTATCTGCCCTTGTTAATTAATTCTGGTTCTGCCTTATGTGACATCCATTTCTTATTTTGTTGTGTAGTTTGTTTTTGTTCTGTAGTTGTATGTACTTTTTAGAATCTATGTGTATTGTAATGTACTGGAGATTTTTTCCTTGGGTCTCCACTGAAAATGGGCCTCTGGTTCAGTTGGACTAACCCACTTAACAAATGACAAATAAATAAATAATAAAATAAATTATAACTTCTCACCCTTCATATTCAAAACTGGTGCTACTGAAACATATTCATTAAGCCCTGGGTGGAGAGAAGCACATACTCTAAGTTGCCACATAAGTTCTCTATTGCACAGCCATCCCTTTCAGTTTCCACCTCTGTCACTGATGTTTATTTTCTCCAAGATGCCAAAGGAGAATTTTTTTGAAACCATTACAGCTGGTAGAGTGTTTATATAAGGCATTATTCTCCTTCTTGTTAGTAATGTCATGCAGATGTTCACAAATCTATCCCTCCATCCTCAACTCCTTTTTCCCAGGGGGGTCAGGGGGGGTCACCTCAGCAGTGACAATCATGTTGAGCCAAGGTTCACACCGCTGGGTGGCTACCCCTGCCACTTAAGTTCATCCGTACCACTCACTCACATACACACACACACACACACACACACACACACACACACACACACACACACACACACTCACTCACACCTATGATCAGTTGAGAGTGTCCAATCCACCTACTGCATGTCTTTGGAATGTGGGAGGAAACCAGAGCGTTTGGAGGATACCCATGCAACCACAGGGAGGACATGCAGATTCTGCACAGAAGGCATCCCAGCTGAGAAATGAACTGGAGAACCTCTTGCTGTGAGGCTACAGTGCTAACTGCTGCAACACTACAGCCAACACATATTCATAAATGCATGCCTTAAATGCACGCTCTGTTTTTCCAACATAATATGCTGGGCAGTTGTCACACTTAGCCAAATATACCACTCTAGAGGTGAAAAAATTTCCTTTACAAAATGTTATTCTATTTTTAAGAATGGTGTCTAACACCAGGGTTTTTGTCTTAACAATATATGCACACTGTTTACAGCTTCTACAAACTAAGGTACCACAAACCAAAGATGTACTTTCTGGTATTTTATTTTCAAATAGCTGTGTAGAGTTCTTCACAGTTTTGGTATTGAACATGGGTTCACCCCCCCCCCCATCTTGCTATACACATCTGTGTTTACTCCAAAAATATTCCTCTTCCTTCTTACAATTTCTGTTATCTATTTGGAAAATTGATTATGTTTCATAATAAGTACTTTTTTTGTATTTAGCCTCCTGTTTTTCATTGGATGATTTATCCCAACCGAGACCTAATAGGGGCTTGTACTTGCCCCCCCCCCCCCCAATTCATTAAAAACTTCTTTGATCGGGCCGTTGAGTAAATTGACGGGGTAACATTTGTTTCAGTTTGACTAGTTCATTCCATACTTCCTCATGTTGTGAAGTCATTCTTGCTCTTCTTCTTGCCTGAATAGCTTTTATTTTGAGTTTAGGGGCGGCTGCTTGTAAAATATAAATATGCATTACAGAATGTCTCTTTCCTGTAAACATTGGATCTAAATCCACTGGCTGAATAAGAAAGCTAAAAGAGTATCTAAGTAATTAATACTCACCCTGTTCCAACTATAAGGGAATTTAAAAATTCTGTGGTGCTGCTCAGATATTCCACAAAAGAATGCATCGCTTCCACTGTTGTTATTGTCTTTCGGCTTTTCCCAGTTAGGGGTCGCCACAATGGAACTCCGGTCCGCTAATGATTGGCAGTAGATTTTCACGAACGCCGAGGTGCCAGCTCGATGTTCAACCTTCAACGAAGACACGCCCATTTATGCATGTCTTTTGAACGCCCACCCAACCACAGGGAGGACATGCAGACAAATAGAGGTGGAGATTCTTAGAATATCCACCATTAGGTACATATCTGTTTTCCCATCATAGTAGGACTATATTTGCATAACTGAGGTACAGGCTGCGCACATTGCTACACCCCTTATCTGTTGGAAGAACTCTCCCTCAAAAATATATAATTATTTTTCTGAATAAGGAACATACGTTCCCCTACTAAAGATATTTTATCATTCGATAGAGAGGAGTGTGTGCTAAGTGTTTCAAGAAACAGCTCCAGTTCTTCATGTTTGAGTATAACAGAAAATAAATCAGTGACATCAGTGGTCAAGAATATCAGTTCTTTATTCCAAATACTATTCTTTAAGTGTCCCAGGAAGTCCCATGAATCTTTTACAAGTTGGGGGGTTATTTCAACAACATGCTTTACCCATTAATCGACCAAAATTGCAAGGGGGTGAGTTTTTGACCCTTGTGCTGAAGCAGTTGATCTGAAGGGGGGTTGTATCACATTTCTGTGAATTTTCAGAATGCTGAAAATAACAGGAATGATCAACTTATGCTTAAATAGAAACTTGTTGGTTTCTACATCAGTTCTCTGATCCAACACATATTCTTCTAAGTAAGAGTCAGTTCTTTGATATGCAATATTCAGTGGCAGATGCAGGTATTTGCAAAAGGGGGGGCGCAATCGAATTAGTTGAGTAATGGGTTGGCAGTGGAAAAGGGGGATTAGAGCCGGATCAATGTCAAATGTGGCCCTAGGCAGGATAATAAATTGGGGTCCCTCAGAGCAGCCCACCTGCAGCAACCCCATACCCCCCAGAGCAGCCCCGTCCACAGCCATTCCAGTGTTCCACTACTTGGCTATTACTCTCCAGTTACCATAAACACTGTTCAAACCTGTCAGTGTGCATACTGCATTCTTATTTACTTCTACAATGATTACAGATATTGAAATAAAATAGCACAAATATTAATAGCCATTTGTTAAACAACCAATACAGTCTGACAGGGAAAATAGACAGCATGAGCAGTAAACTTCTCTGCTCTTGAAACTCGCATTCATTGAAACAGCATAAAACCCAAATTCAAAGAAAATGCATCTGGCCAGTGAAGGATTAAGTTTACCTTTGAGCCGTTTTCAAACCACTGGCTCCTTGCACACATTTTTAAGACCATGCATATATGTTATTTTAAATTTATATTCCTTGTATAATACAGCACCACTTGTTTGAATGTCCTTTAAATTTGTAGTTTTGAACATTTATCAGTAAGCAATGAAAAAAATGCCTGACCCAATAATGCCAAAACTACTAATTTCAGAAACTTTTAACCTTAAAAGGCCACTCAGACATCTGTCATTACAATCTACCAATATCAGTCAATGAGCACAATCTCTGTAGAAGTAAGAATCATGTGAATAATGTCACACTAAAGACATCTATAACTAATGAAGAGGTTGCTACTGGCAAATAACTTTACATTCCAGCGTTTCATCTACAAATTCAGAGCCTGCTGCCCTTGAAGAATTAATTGCCTATGTAACATTAAAATATGGTAAGCTGGGCTGACAATATTGCAATAGGGGATGAATGACAAACTGATAAGTTCATAGTTACTAGGCATCTCATACAAAGAAGGACACACTCAGGAGTGTAGAACCCCTATCCCCCTTAAATTGCACCAAATAATCAGCAATCGAAAGGACACTGCAACATCAGCACTCCGTCCACTTGGTGTGGGAGTAGAATCTACAGCCTTCTTCACCAAAAGCAATTATGCTACTAACACTGCTTTGAAATTCTATAGTGACTGCCATTTGCTGAACAAAACAGTTAATTGCAAATTGAAAACAGATTTAGCATGAGCATCACTAAACTTATCTTCCCTTGAAACTCAATTCCATGAAAATGCACTGAAACTCATAATCCCTGAAAATGTACTGAAACTCAGACTCTCAATTCTGTCAACATTCTGGTAGCTGGTGTAGAGGATTCAGGCGCTTGTCTCCATGAAACTCACAATTCCTTCAGCAGTCTGGTAGTCCATGTAGAGGATTCAGGCTCTTGTTTTCTGTAACTAAGTTACAGGATCAAGCCTGATCACATTAATTGACTAGCCTTCCACCCCACCCCCAACTAGGGCATTACATACTATACTTTCATATCTTTCAACCTCTTAGCACAAGAAATCTACACAAAGCCTAAAATGATGGAGGAGACAAAGGTCCAAAAATAGGGATATATTTTAATTATTGCTCTTATAGACTTGGAAAGTTCCTAGAATAACAGGATTTGTCTTAGTATGCATTTTCTGAAGGATATAAAGTCTGAAACTCATTTGTTATTATTTAGTGATATCAATCGTCTGTGAATTGCCAGAAAAACACAAATTGTATGAGGAATAGGTCAAAAATATGAGGCACAAATCTGGATAGCTGAGAGGTATGCATACCTTTCAACCTCTTAGTGAAAGAAATCTGGACAAAGCCTGAAATAATGGAGATAAAATGGCCTAGAAATAGGGAAGTATTTTAAATATTGCTCTTTTTTAACTTAGAAAGTTGCTAGAATAACAGGATTTGTGTTAGCATGCATTTTCTTAAGGATATTAAGTCTGAAACACATACGTCATTATCTAGTGACTTCAATACTGCATGAATTGCCAGAAAGCCACACATTTTATGAGTAATTAGCCCAAAATATGAGGCAAAAATCTGGTCATTTGAGAGGAATGTTAAAAACTCACACACTAGTTTTGACCAAACATGAATATCAGTAGATATTCAATATTACAAAGTACCACTTCTGGGTACACTTCTCCCTCATTTCCTTTTCATATTCTGCACTTTTAGAAATGCAAATATAAAGTTGTGAACAGTACCTATAGAAAGCATGCAAACTACATTCAGACATTTAAGGCATAAGGGGAATCTACACATTTAGCCAAGAGGATGGTTCTTACTTATCTTGCCTCCCTACACCACTTGGAACTTTTCAACACATTGTCACGTTTGAAAGCCTGCACTGAATTAACTGACTTAAGCCATGCTGTTCTAAATATCTAGAAATGCATTTCAGAGTTTTTTCCAACATATTTATTCAACCATGATCTGAAAATAAATTTGACTGAGGAAATAAATGCAGTCTTATGTTGTTTCAAGAAAGAAATAAGTTATATCCAAAGCTTAATCTCTAAAGCTGATAAAAAACAATATTTCCCAGTAAAATAAAGCAAACAAGAGGATTTGTAAATCATAGCTGGAAATAGAGCCTGCCTCCCTATCCCCCTTGAAAGAGTCAATGTCACCCCTCTGGTATTGCATTGGGAAGAAAGTGAAAGAATAAATGGCACAATCATATATATTCAAGTTGTTGTTGTCATATATTATTAACACAGCTTGCCTATTCACCCCTACCCGCAAAAGACAGCCATCTTGTTGATAGCATACTAATGTCAGACTGAAATATAGGTGAATGCCAAAATAACATATTTCAGTTTGAGATATATATATATATATATATATATATATATATATATATATATATATATATATATATATATATATATACTGTGTGTGTGTGTGTGTGTGTGTGTGTGTATCAAACATACATATATCATGCCACTTTACCCACATAGTCCCTTCTAGACATATTTTCTCATCATACTTGTAGACATGTCTGATATCAGACTGTGAGGAAAGTGAAAAAATAATGATCGCAATAATGTATTCCAATATGTTTTCCTGGACAGTATACAGACTCCTGGCAAGTTACTGCAACCATCTATGCAAACCTTTGAGGTATGATTTTGGTGAAAGTTAAAGAAATATGACCACAAGGTCTCCAGCCCTCACATAATCTATGGCAACCTTCTGTGCATATGTCTGAGCAGGACTGGCTACAGACTAGATCAGGCATAGGCCAGAGGAGTGAAGATTTGACCTCCCTATTAAGCCTGTGTCAAATTCCCATTCAACAGCTGAAGATGTTAGGGCACCAAGCCACAGATGATCTGCAGGGTTTAGATGCTCTCTGATGCATTCTCCTCCTTATTTTTGAAAAATAATTACTTTTTCCTATCTGACATTGTGTGCATCCACTGATGAAATTGGAGATATTTTCATGCACATAAAGACACACACACACACACACACACACACACACACACACACACACACACACACACACACACACACACACACACACATACACACTCACACAAACACACACACACACACACACACACACACACACACACACACTCACACACATACACACACACACACACACACACGCACACACACACACTCACTCCACAGTTTAATACCAGTTCATTTAATTAATTAATTAATTAATTAATTAATTAAATAAATGCAATTATTTAGAGATCCTGGTTATAGACATACTACATCAGGAGGGACGGACTACTGCAGTACTTTATTAGACATCTGAGTTAAGAAAATGGTGCTTGGAAAAAAATAGCAGTTCCAGAAATGTAACAGGAAAGTAAGAACAATTTGACAAAAAACAATGGAAAAAAGCCAGGATAAGGTAGGTATCTGAGAACAATCCACACAGTAAGCATTTGGCTGCATTATGATGGTCCTCAAAGTGTTCACTCCTCTCCCTGGTCACAGGACTTAATGTTCAACTTAGCTAAATTACTGACTGTATCTGGAATGATACAGCCCACCCATTAAGGCACATGTTCATGGTACATTATGTGATGTGATGGCCCCAGAGAGAATGTACTAATGAGATGTGTGGGGGTCTAGGTTCATTGGCAGCTGACCCCAATGGATAAGGATTTGTTTGCATTAAAAATCTAACAATCACAAATTATAGAAACAATATTTGCAAGAAATAATGTAATTTTTCTGCACAGTTGCTGTAAGAGATATGTGACATATCAAACAACCAATTATGCAGAGAAAATCCAGCTAGAAGCATTAGGCCAAGAGAGTTAGCACAGCCTTATTTTAAGTATAGTTAGGTGAATGTTAGCAATGTTAGACAACAATACACAAAAAATATCAACAAAATAACAAACTAGTCTGTCTAAATCAGAATCACTGGCTCCCTTGATTCAAAATAAGTCAGCTTTAGCCAAACTGTATGCTTGTGTAACAAGGTATAAATTTCATGCTGATGTAATAAGATGTCAGTGGTCACCTTTGCTTTGAAAAATACTAGTCAGCAGCAAGACAGATGCTAGAGGTGAATAGCAACTTGTTTATTTAGCCACTGGTGAAATGCCCCTTTACATGCTTGTTAGATGTTAATTTGCTTCACTAGTAAATCTCCAGCACAAACTATATCTTAGTTTGGGCAACACAACAGCAATATTATAATCATGGAAATAACATAATTAATTTATAATTTGTCAACATTTAAGCCAGCACATATGCTGGCAAAAACTGCAAAAGCATCAGAATGTTTTCTACGCACTAAAACTGCAAGTGGATAGTCCATGAAAAAAACCTATATAATAAGCTGTAAGGTAATACCAAATTCAGGATAAAGGTATAGTAATTCCAGTACTCCCATAGCCGGCCTTAGGCATAGGCCAACTAGGCGGCCCCCTAGGGCGCCGCTGTAGCAGGGGCGCTTTTCCAGTATTTATTTGGTGTAGGTAGACTAGGATGGGGGCACCTGGATGGTGAGGGGGGGCGCCGTGGAGCCCTTTTGCCTAGGGCACCAGCTGACCTAAGGCCGCTGCTGCTCCTGCAGAATTTAATTAAAAGCACAGCTTAATTTAATTTCATAAAAGTTAATTATCCATCGTACAGAAGAGTTTCACAAACAAATGACCAAAGCACTCACTGTAGTAGCCCACAGCAGCCTGAATCAAGCAGCATGGACAGAAAGACCAGCGGCCTAAGTAGTTGGTCAGTCTCAGTAGCAATTAACTCCTAACTAAATAATAATTAAGGTTAGATATTAAGGTGCATGCTACCTTGCACCCTTACAGCAACCAAATACGTATTTATTACTTATTGACATTTGTTGACAGGGAAATCCACTAGGTCAGAACCCCATTTTCAGTAGAGGCCCGGGGAGAAAAGCTCCACAAAAAAATACATTTAATAGAGTACTTTAAAGATAAAATAGACAATAAACACAGAATTTGTAAAAATTGCATTGGCAACTAATAGATAACATACAATACTTTAAGAATAAAGAGCCTTCAAATATGATTGTATATTGCTTCAATGTAAACACTTCTTTACTTAGGAGGTCCTAGACATTGCCTAGGAATAGGTAGAGAGATCAGAATATGTTAGTTGATATAGAGAAAGTTCTTAGGAAGTTTGAGATGAGTTACTTAATGGAGGAAAGGAAAAATAATGGATAATTAAATTTATTTCTTTATGGTGGCTTAGACTTTTGCACACAGGAACAAATATGATTATTGAGGCAGTGGCATTTTAGTGTAGATTTGAAAGTTTCTAAATGAGTCTAGTTGAGTGATAGAGGAAGGCAGGGCATTCCATAATCTGGTGGTAAAGGAATATAGGCTTTGTTTAACTCTTTTGTTGGGTTTGGTTATACTTAAAAGCTGTTTGTTGGTAGACCGAAGATTCTGGCTTGGGATATATGATTGTAGGACAGAATGAACTGCAGGGCAGTTATTGGGTTTATATATCAGTTTGTGGGCAAGAGTAGTTGGGTATAGTAAAGGTAATCAGGGAATACAAACCAATTAATTTCTAATATGGCCTGGCAGTGGTGTGTGCAGTTTGGCATCCCAGTGGCAAATTTTGCTATTTTATAGTAACATGATTTCAGTTTATTACTGAGACGTGTGAAGGTTGGTGAACTACATCACATGAAAACTAAGGACTGTAGCTACAATTCAGCTACAGAGTAGTTCACATCAGAAGGAACTTGACAGGACAACAAAAAGGCTTGCTGGACAAATGATGAACATCATCAGTACAATTGAAAAGGCAGAGCAATCTTCAATTCCTCAAGAATAACATGACTTGTGTTAGCATGCATTTTCTGAAGGATATGATGTCTGAAACTCAGTGTCATTATTTATTGACTTTAATCTCCTGTAATTTACTAGAAAACCACAAATTTTATAAGGAACAGAACAAAAAATATCTGTCAAAAATCTGAACAGTTGAGAGGTATGAACCCAGTACAGTATATCAGTACAATACCTGAAGTTAGTAAAACAATGGAAACCTTCTAATTCCTCCTGTTTTTTTTTTTTTTTTTTTTTTTCAAGCATGTGATCTAAAGGTTGTGATCTTGTCTGTCTGATTCACAGTCAGACTTTATGATTTGCAAGTAATTCTATACCTGCCTCGGCTTTTGGCTACTCAGCTCGGAAGAAGTCATTGTCGCAGATCTAGTGACTTTATTTCCAGAATCTGGGATGTGGCATAAATGGATGACATACAGATGTCAAGAAAAAAATAAAGAAAAATTATGATTTAGAAAGAGCCATTCATAGTTTTATGAAGCCCTGTTATTTAAAGAAAAAAGTCCTATTTTCTCAGAACACTGGACAGTTGAGAGGCATGCACAGTCAAGCCATGCAGAACATGACAGTAAGATACTACAATATCTTCTGCCTTAGCATACATTCTTCGGGATGGTTATGAAATGTGAACCTATTATAGTGACTGCATTCCTACTGCATTGCCAGAAAAACTGCAAATTTTATGAGGGACAGACAAAAAAAAATATGAGCCAAAGTTACACCAGCGGTCTGCGAAATAATGGACAGCTAAAATACTTCTTGCACCAATCTGCCTTCTTTCCTCTATGAAAAAAAGTTGTATTGAGCACATTCCAGCTCAAAAATCCTGCAGTCTTGCAAAAGTAGAAAGCCGCAAAAGCAAATCTTTGTTGTATTATTGCTCATCTAGCGACTCCTGAAAGTGATTGGACTGTGATTTTCAACTGACAGGAAACTGAGCCTCACAGTCCAGTACAATTTCAGGAGATGCCCTGCTTAGCTTAAAAAAAACTAATCATTTGGCACAGGGGACGTTTTAAAATAAAATGAAATGCCAAAAGCTGTACCTCTGAAGAGATGAGTGAGGTGCTTGCTGATGGGCTGGTAAATATGCTACTCCAACCACATCTAAAATAAGCTGCATCCATCTTATCAGAAGTAGATATAGATGATGTAAAGGAAGACTGTAGCTGTACTGGTTTGGGAACCTTGGCAGACTTTGGTTTTAAAAGGACTTGGGCTCTGAGAACATTTATTGTCCCTTTGTATTTTTAGCAAAATAGCAACTTTTGAGGCCTATACAATTTAATTTTTTCACATTTCTTATGGTAGCTAGAGTAAAACTGACAGATGCTGCACTTCTAAGTATTGTGGTAACCTCCAAAACAATACAAGCAAAGACTGTGCTTGCTTGTTTTTGGAGAAAGATTTTATTTCCACAATTGCACCTCTTAAATGACTGATCCACTTTTATAAGAAAAAGGCAATATCTGACCACTGAAAGACAATCAGTGAACAATTAGCAGTAACCATTTCATTTAATAATAAAGTTTCTTTATCCCTATGGACCAAAAGGGAAAGTGGAAAAAACATGTATTTCTGAAACAGACTGAAGTATATCAACAACTACTAAAAAAAGGCAGCCATAGACTTAAAACTTTTAAAAACTGGTACCTGGGGCTCTGTGTGCAACCACCTGAATACACCAAAACAGATCTGGTGAAGAATTGCACTGTTATGCATTCTGGAATATGGGAACATTTTACATGCTGAGTTGATATATTGGCTGATGGCTTTAACCCTGCTGTTACCAAGGATGAACCTCCACTAGCCAGATTAACATATAGTTTAGTTAAACTTTAACTAAACTATATGTTTATCTGGCTGGTGGAGGTTCATCTCTCTCTCACACACACACACACACACACACACACACACACACACACACACACACACACACATATACATACACAAACACACACACACACACTTTTTCTCTATGTCATACAGAAACAGAACAGCTAGCTTAAATTACATACACATACATACGTACACACTCACTTTCTCTCTAGTTTAAAGTAGTTGTACACACAAACACACACACACACACACCCACACACACACGCACACATGCACACACGCACACACACACTTACCTTCCCTCTTAATGGAATGGATAGTTTTAATTCCATGTGCAAGGGTTGAATGTGTTTACTTCCACAGTGGCATGCATGTGGCACATGCATGGTTCTCCTTAAAAGAGAAGATGCCTCCACCATGGTCTTAAGAAGTTTTTTTTAAATATATTATTAACAGTGCAGTGCATTTTTTTAAATGGAGTTCCAAACAGGATTAAAAAGGGGGCTGTGCGCACCCTGCTCCAATGCCTAAATCCACTATTGATATTTATTTGATTTCTAGGTACAGGAGTGTAGTTAGACGTGCTATGTAGAATACCTAGTAACAAGACTAGTCCTGTGCATCAAACAGGACTATCATGCCCCCTTATCAGGTTTCATGTTCTTATCTTTCCTCAGTGCATCCAAAATAACTTTCTCTTCACTAGTAAGATTGCTTACAACCCATTTTTGTTGAGAATGCATCTTATAAATGTCCTCCATTACTGCCCTTTCAAAAACTTGTATGATAGGGTGAGGTGGAGGGTTGAATATACTACGCTTCCTAAGACCATTACTATTATGATGTGTAACAGGAACTTCATTGTGATCTTTCTCCTGAAAAAGTGTTAAAGTTCAATTTCCTAGTATATAGCTTAAGCTCTACTATAGAATCTGCAATGTCGACAACTCTAGTAGGCACAAACTTGAAGCCTTTAAGGAATAAAGTAAAATAGTCTTTGGTAATGGGAATGTGAGTGTAATTGCAGATGTTAAAACCTTTGAATGAAAAATTAATGCCATCACTTGCTGTAGTTTCCCCCCCCCCACACACACACACTTCTGATACACTTCTATGGGGGAGTGGTGTGGTTGTTTAAAATGCTGTCCTGAATCTAGCCCCTGTTTCAACCAACTTGCTAGTCTCTCTGACCGTCTTGGTACACAAAAATCCTGGGGCTCACTGGGGCATATATCTACCACTACTATATCTCTGTTGTACCTCCCGTTAGATCCTGGTCTAGGGGGAGTGGTCAGTGTTTGTGTTCTAGTATCAAACATCAAAGCCTTTTTAACTGTTCACCTCACTGGCTGCATTTGTGGTATGAGATAAGCCATTTTGTTCTTATATTGCTTTAAATCCCTCTCCAGTTTATGTTTTTTCTTAAGAAAAATATTGTTACATCTCCTATCCACTTTCATTAATATTTTCTCATATAAATCTTATACTCTAAAAACACACACTGTAACACATGCCCCTACTTCCTTTCCTAATGCACAAAGAAATGTGGTTAACTCACAGGATGGACTTGCCGCACAACATGCTGTTACAGATTTTACTCATGCCCCGGGATTCATGAAGCTCGACGCAAGGCCGGCGTAAGGCCTGCGCCGGCGGTGCATGGAATATCCGGCGCAGTAGCGCCATATACATATTAATGAGAGTGCACCGGAATCACAGACACGTGCGTAGTGTACGTGAGCGAGCCCAGGTAGGATGCGTCTGGAGGCGTGTCTAAGCCAGCATGAGGTGAGCC